>NC_088399.1:47463919-47646419 GCF_034236695.1 Oncorhynchus nerka
TCTGTTGGGCTGGAGTGATTATGCCCCCCTCCCTCTCTCTCTCTCCCTCCCTCCCACACATGCTCTACCCCTCGAGCAGCCTTCCAACCCCTCTCTCCCATCTCTACTTTCCTCACTCAACCCCCCCTCTCTTTCTCACTCTACCCTTTTCCCCTCTCTCTCTCCCTCCCTCCATTCTCTCTCTCCTCTGCTATTAGACAGAGTTGTGTAACGAAGTGCGGTGCTGTGTGTTTAATCTGCCTTACACTAAGCCACCTCAGTCATGTGACTCCCTTAACTCGTTCCTGTCTGTCTGTGTGTGTTGCCATGCTGCCTTGTCTCTTGGGAGGCTTGGGCAGACCTCTACTGAAGGAAACGTTGTTTATATTTTGTTTTGTCATTACTTGGACACTGATTGGATGCTGATACTTGATGCCTGAGCCTTGCCGATTGTGGAATTGCATTGTTAGCAGACTGCTGTTACTGCACCTCTACAGTGAATAGGGACATTGACATTTGATTAGTAGGTAAATGTTATGATATATCTGATTCAGGGCTGAATGGTGACTGAGGACATATACACACACAAGATGTGGAGAGGAAGTGTTGTCTTGATTGGATTAAGGATTTATATGTGATTATGTTATTCAGTGTCAAGTATTCTCTTCTTACCCTTGCGTGTGTGTGTGTCATCACACAGACATCTGAGACTACTGATAGTTCTCACCACATAGACTTGACCAAATCAAATACTACAAGGTTTCCTCTCACCCAGTGTAACTCTTTTCCCTCCTCCTACAGGTCTGAACCATGATGCTTTCCATCGTGGCTGTTTGATGCTGCTGCTGCCTGGGTAGAGACGACTCTCTGCCCCCCCCCCCCCCCCCTGTTACCACCAGCCACCATGTTGATCAAGGAGTACCGGATCCCCATGCCCATGAGCGTGGAGGAGTACCGCATCGCCCAGCTCTACATGATCCAGGTGGGTGGTTACTGGCTAGCATAGAAAATAAAGCACACAGAATACATATACAGTTGAAGTCGGAAGTTTACATACACAATTCCTGACATTAAATCCTACTAAAAATTATCTTTCTTTAGGTTTGTTAGGATCACCACTTTATTTTAAGAATGTGAAATGTCAGAATAATAGAGAGAATGATTTATTTCAGCTTTTATTTCTTTCATCACATTCCCAGTGGGTCAGAAGTTTACATACACTCAATCAGTATTTGGTAGCATTGCCTTTAAATTGTTTAACTTGGGTCAAATGTTTCGTGTAGCCTTCCACAAGCTTCCCACAATAAGTTGGGTGAATTTTTGCCCATTCCTCCTGACAGAGCTGGTGTAACTGAGTCAGGTTTGTAGGCCTCCTTGCTCGCACACGCTTTTTCAGTTCTGCCCACAAATTTTCTATGGGATTGAGGTCGGGGCGTTGTGATGGCCACTCCAATACCTTGACGTTGTTGTCCTTAAGCGATTTTGCCACAACTTTGGAAATATGTTTAGGGTCATTGTTCATTTGGAAGACCCATTTGCGACCAAGCTTTAACTTCCTGACTGATGCTTCAATATATCCACATAAGTTTACTACCTCATGTGGCCATCTATTTTGTGAACTGCACCAGTCCCTCCTGCAGCAAAGCACCTCCACAACATGAGGTTGCCACCCCCATGCTTCCCTTTTTTTTCATGAGGTCTTGGCTGATTTCATTTGATTTTCCCATGATGTCAAGCAAAGAGGCATTGAGTTTGAAGGTAGGCCTTGAAATACATCCACAAGTACACCTCCAATTGACTCAAATTATGTCAATTAGCCTATCAGAAGCATCTAAAGCCATCACATAATTTTCTGGAATTTTCCAAGCTGTTTAAAGGCACAGTCAACTTAGTGTATGTATACGTCTGACCCACTGGAATTGTGATACAGTGAAATAATCTGTCTGTAAACAATTGTTGGAAAGATTACTTGTGTCATGCACAAAGTAGATGTGCAATCCGACTTTATCAAAAAATGTGTGGAGTGGTTGAAAAACAAGTTTTAATGACTCCAACCTAAGTGTATGTAAACTTCCGACTTCAACTGTATCATGTAGCATAGTATTGCATGGCTAACATGCATCAATCAGGATACAATACCTAGCATAGCATGGCTAACATACTGCATGCAGAATACAACATGTTCACGAAGCATTTACGGAATATACCATCATCCTAAAACAGTGGTCTAGGTCAGAGAGTCATCAGATTGTTGCTGTGACCCAGAAGCCCTACTGACCCTAGATCAGGTGTTAGGTGGTGATGTGAGCTGTGTGTGTTCTTGCTTGTGCATGTGTGTGTGTGTGTGTGTGTGTGTGTGTGTAACATGGTGTCTGGTTGTGTTCATGGTTCAGGTCACCAATTTAATGGGCGCTTTCTAAGGCCAGCTGGCTCTCCATATGCTTGTCTCCAATGTTTTGCACACAGTCTCTGTTCTGTTCAAAATATTAGTTGGTTTTGTGGATACGAACCCACGGTACAGTAGCTACTTTTGAAGAGCAGATCTTTCCTAGGACAGTCGCAGCCAACCAGTGATGTGACTTCAGGACATTATCCTAGAGGATTATGGGTGATTAGGTCACCTGGTGACCCCTGAAGGAATACGGTCTGCTAGACCAACACTTGATGGAGCTCCATGTGCTGCCTGTTTTAATGTTAATGTAAACGTTGTAAACCTTACCCACAAACACATCTCTCCTCTGGGGCAGTGTCACAGCTGAGCGGTTGGTAGCCATGGTAACCAGTGACATCAGCAGCAGCGTGGCTGCCGTCATTTGTTTGCAATGAGAATAAAAGACAGAGAGAGGGAAGGTGATTGGGGGAAGCAGATAGAGAAAAGGGAAAGAGGGAGACTTACAGAGGAACGGGCGGAGACTGATGGAAAGAGTCAAAAAGAGAGAGAGAGGCAGAGACTGATGGAAAGAGTCGAAAAGAGAAAGAGAGAGGCAGAGATTGATGGAAAGAGTCAAAAAGAGAAAGAGAGAGGCAGAGATGGAGGGAAATGGAGAAAGAAAAGTCCAAATGATCCAGCCAGTGTTTCCATGACAATGTTACACTGCTGATTTTGCAGTGGTGGAAAAGGTACCCGATTTGTCATACTTATAGAAAATGACTTAAGTGAAAGTCATCCAATAAAATCCTACTTGAGAAAAAGTTTTTTTTTAATGGTTTTAAATACACTTAAGTACCAAAGGTAAATGTAATTACTCAAATATACTTAAGTATCAAAAGTAAAAGTTTAAATAATTTCAAATTCCTTATATTAAGAAAACCAGACGGCACCGTTTTCTTGTTTTTAAAAATGTATTTACAGATAGCCAGGGGATGCTACAACACTCAGACATAATTTAGAAACTAAGCATGTCTTTAGTGAGTCTGCCAGTTCAGAGGCAGTAGGGATGACCAGAGATGTTCTCTTGATAAATGTGTGAATTAAAATATGTTTCTGTCCTGCTAAGCATTCAAAATGTAACAAGTACTTTTGGGTGTCGGGGAAAATGTATGGAGTAAAAAGTACATACTTTTCTTTAGGAATGTAGTAAAGTAAAAAATACCCCAAAAAACTAGTAGTAGTACTTTCAAGTATTTTTACTTAACCAAATCACACTGGTGTAAAGTACTTATCTCCTCGATTGGTGTGGTGTTGTGTGTGTGTGTGTGTGTATATATATGTGTGTGTGTGCCAAATTAGAGACTAAACACAGGGAGAAACAAGGACAACAGACAGTAGGATTATGTTGGTCCTATTCAGTATGTCCATGTGAAAGACTGGAGAGCTGCAATGTGGACTGTGCTTCATAAGCTGTATATAATTGGTACTTATTGATACATTACTGTCCCTTATTGGTCACATACTAGGCCGACACACACCTGGTTTCCTTTGGCTGAAGTAATAATTTGTATGGCTGGAAGAGACTGACTCTGCAGTGTAGACCTTGAAGACCTGTTTCATGCTAACTTTGTGTGTGTGTGTGTGTCTTTTTTGCTAACCTTGCGGTATCATATAAAATATTCAGCGGTAACTGGGGCCCAGCAGAAATCAGACCTCAGCAAAGCCAAGACATTACTATTCCTGTGGTACTCTCGGTCTCTGCTGCCCTCTCAGCTTCACTCATTTGTCTCCATATTTCTCTCTTTCTATCTTTCCCGGGCTCCCTGTCCCTCCATGCATGTCTTCAGGCTCAGATACTGTAACCAAGGAACTCTCTTTTGGCTCCTGGGATATTTTTTTTCTTTTTCTTTTTTTTTCTTAAAAAAAAACTACTTCTTATCTATTTGTCCTTGGTGCCTGGGCTTTACTGTTTCTCTCAGCACAAAACTTTCAATCTTCAGGCAGATTCCTGGAAACACTCTTTTCCCACTTTTCTGTCCATGACATTGTATTTCTCACGTTCAACACTTCTCTGTCCTTCACTCTTGCCAGCACCATGTCATAGACGGAAGTACTTTGTGCATCTCAGTAGTTTAAAGTGGCTTCCTCTCCTCGGCTCCTTTTCTCCCTCTGCACTGCTGTCAATGTCAAACCACTGGACAAGTGAAAGCAGACTCCTAGTAGGCTTCCTAACATGTAGCTTTCCCCCACCTATGTCACGTTTTCAAAGGCGAGATGAGGAAAGGAACAGACCTGGGTTCAAATACATGCATATTTAATGAATTGTTATTTAAATACAAATGTTCTGTTCATTTGAGTATTTTTTTTAAACATTTACATTTTTAGTCATTTAGAAGACTGGGCACACCACGTCATTTCAACGTGGACATTTTGTTCATATTTGGTTGAGATGCTGATCAATGAGATTTCAACCTTTATTCACCCACTCAAAAAGACAGAAGCTTGTTGAAATCCTAATGGGTTACCACGATGCTTTCAACCATCTAAATATACAACCAAATTCCAATGGGACTACAATGTCAAATATTTATGCAACAACTTAATGTGTTATCACTGTGCTGCATCTCATAGCACAACCAAATGAACCGGATTGCAGTTGAAAGTACATTCATTCAAAGTACAGTGCAAGGATCAATGCTGAAGATCTCCGCAGACCTGCGATCTGTGCATGCTATTTTGAACATGCACACGTTCTATGATTACATAAAAATACATTTGTAGTTACATCAGGCTAACATCAAAATGTGGCCATCGATGTATTTGCCAAGGCAGCAGCTACTCTTGCTGGGTTCCAAACACATTAAGGCACTTGGATCACACATAAAACAAAAGATAAAACAGTGTATCGTGTAATATCGTTACACCACTACATATCTACAATACAAAATGAGTGATACCACTATACAACAATATTACAATGTACGTGTATGTAGATTGGGTGTGCTAGCGACAGTCTGCGTGTGTGTGTGTGTGTGTGTGTGTGTGTGTGTGTGTGTGTGTGTGTCTCTTCACAGTTCCCGCTGTTCCATAAGGTGTCTTGTTATCTGATTCTACTGCTTGCATCAGTTACCTGATGTGGGATAGAGTTCCATGTAGCCATGGCTCTATGTAGTACCTTGTGCCTCCCATAGTCTGGTTTGGACTTGGGGATTGTGAAGAGACCTCTGGTGGCATGTCTTGTGGGGTATGCATGGGGTGTCTGAGCTGTGTGCTACTAGTTTAAACAGACAGCTCGGTGCATTCAGCATGTCAACACTTCTTATAAAAACAAGTAGTGATGAAGTCAATCTCTCCTCCACTTTGAGCCATGAGAGATTGACATGCATGTCATTAATGTTAGCTCTCCGTTTACATTTAAGAGCCAGCTGTGCTGCCCTTTTCTGAGCCAATTGTACTTTTCTCTTTGTAGCACCTGACCACTCGACTGAACAGTAGTCCAGGTTTGACAAAACTAGGGCCTGTAGGACCAGACTTGTTGATAGTGCTGTTGAGAAGGCAGAGCAACGTTTTATTATGGACAGTCTTCTCCCCATCTTAGCTACTGTTGTATCGACATGTTTTGACCATGACAGTTTACAATCTAGGGTAACTCTAAACGGTTTACTAAGGGTTGGTAACAGGCTGATTGGTCAGCTATTTGAGCCAGTAAAGGGGGCTTTACTATTCTTTAGGTAGCGGAATGACTTTTGCTTCCCTCCAGGCTTGAGGGCACACACTTTCTAGTAGGCTTAAATTGAAGATATGGCAAATAGGAGTGGCAATATCGTCCGCTATTATTCTCAGTAATTTTCCAGCCAAGTTGTCAGACCCTGGTGGCTTGTCATTGTTGATCGACAACAATAATTATTTCACCTCTTCCACACTCACTTTACAGAATTAGAAATTACAATGCTTGTCTTTCATTATTTGATAAGTTATACTTGGATGTGCAGTGTCAGCGTTTGTTGCTGGCATGTCATGCCTAAGTTCTTGCTAATTAAAAAAATCATTAGAGTAATTGGCAATATCAGTGGGTTTTGTGATCATTGAGCCATCTGAGTCAGTGAATGGTGGTGCTGAGTTTGCCTTTTTGCACATAATGTAATTTAAGGTGCTCTAGAGCTTTTTTATTGCAATTCTTCATATAATTTATCTTTGTTTCATAGTATAGTTTGTTCTTTTTATTCAGTTTAGTCACATGATTTTTCAATTTGCAGTACATTTGCCAATTGGCTGTTCAGCTAGACTTATTTGTTATTCATTTCATGAACCTTGTTTCTTAAGCTACATATTTTACTGTGGGCTATTTTTTAGCACTTTTCTGGGATGCTTGCTTGATTTCATTGATTTACTGGGAAGCTTAGCAGAAGTAGACATGCTCATGTTATTTATGTTAGTGCAGGGTGAGCTGCACACAGTGGACTCCCTGCTTGGGCACACCAGCTCAGTGCTAACAGCCTAACGCTGGTCCGTAGGCACGTGATTACTGCATACAATAGCGGTAGGACCAGCAGAGGCATTCAGGGTAGTTAGAGGGACATAAATTAGGTTACTTACATTGTGTCTACCAACACCCCTGGTATAATGTACATTTGCCTAAGCATTATGACAACTGCGTCACAATGGTAGGGATTAGCTGAGCTGGGCTTGGGTCATTGATAAGTCATTGTCATAACGTAGCCTTATAATGCTGTGAAATGATCCAGGAACCGGAATGATTTGGGTGGAACCCATCCTCCTTATAAAACGTGTTTTGTTTCCAAAAGGTGTCGGAATTGTCAACAAAAGTTACACCCATTGAACTGCAATAATCACTTAGCAAGTTGTGAAGAGAGAGAGTCCTGCTAAAGCGCTCAATGCCACGATTCAGAGAGGGCACAGGGCCAGATATGATGGGTCTTTTATTAGTGTCTCGCAGGGAATCAATCAATCAGCTCTTTAAAATCCAGTTTCAACTGTTCACGAGCTGCCTTCATAATGTCATTAAAACCCACATGGACTACGATAGAATCGATTTCCATGTCCTGACGTAGTACATTCGGGAGCAACTTAGTAATGTCATTTGCTCAAGCCCCGGGATAGGACATTGTTTTTGCACTAGGAACAGTCACATGTCTTAATATGGAGCTGCCCAAAATCACGGCTGGTGAGAAATGTTACTAATTTTAAGTTCAATAAATAGTGTTATATTTGTTTGTAAGAGCCTTAACTTAGGCTATTTATTGTATTACAAAAGTATTATTGAATTGTGTTTGGTTGAAGACGCAACCAAATAACATTTTAAAGGATGTCTAATTCTTGAATAGTTTCATCTGACTCACTGGCTTAATCCTATTCTTTTAACTTTTATATTTGGTTTAGTTGGAGACGTGAAACCAACATAGAATTTGTAACTTGTTGACATGTTAGTAAGCTATTTACTGTATTGCTAAAGTGATATTGTGTTTGGTTGTCAATGCAACCAAATATTAACATGTAAAGTGCTTTTAAAGATTGATTTGATTAGATTTTGGATTGAGATGGAGACGTGAATCCAAAATATCAATGATTAATTTGTAGACAAACTGGAATTATTGCCAGAGGAACTATCCAAGCAGGTTCCATGTTATCCAGAATCATTGGGACGTCCCAACTTTGACGTTCCCCATTGAAGTTGAAATTGAAAATGGTTAAGGTTGAAACATCACATCACAGTTTTAAAATATATGGCAAATAGAAATAGATGGTCTTCAGAGATAGATGGGAGGTGTTGAAGGTAGCTGAAGGATGGGACTAAAAACAAATAAAAGAGAACTATTGTAAAATATACTGTTTGTAAAATGTATATTGTATGTATAAGCTCGAAGTGGAAGCTTAAGTGTTGGTTTCAATTAGGGGAGGGATGGTAGGGTTAGCGGAAAATAATAACGGGGGGAGAAATGGCTTACGGTTGGGATTAAGGTTAGGGTAGGGGTTTGGGTTTAGGGTAGGGACAAGGGTCCATAATAGCACTAACCATCCAAGTAGAAGATACATCTCCTTCAAAGGTTGATATTTGGTTGTGCTGACAACCAAACACAATTTCCAGTTTGTCTACAAATGAATAATTCATATGTTGGATTCATGTCTCCAACAAATGAATAATTCATATGTTGGATTCATGTCTCCATCTCAACCAAAAATCGGTGTTAAAGAATAGGACTAAATCTAATCTAATCAAACTTTTAAAGGTGCACTGTGCAGAAATCGCTCTGCCGTTTCCTGGGTGCTAAAATTCTAATAGTTTGCCTAATTTAGTCTAGAGAATTAGTGTACCATCTAAACCGCTGGGAAATATATTTTTCTTAACCAAAAATATTGTATTTTCAGCTGTTGTGCAAAACTGAAAGTAAAAGATGCAAAAACGAAATTTAAGAACAGGAAGAAATAATGCACATGGAACAGCTCTACCACTTCTCTCTACTTGCTTTCAATGAGAATTACATATCTATAACTCACATTTCTATGTGAATTTGGTCATGTTGGCCAAAAAGTTACATATTGCAGCTTTAAATGCACTTTAAATAAAGAATGATTTGATTTAGTACTATTCTTAACTTAGATTTTTGGTTGAGATGAAGACGTGAATGGGAGACTTAAAGAACTGTAACTGTAGATAGATCAACTCTCCAGTAGGAGGTGCTGCACAGCCTATAGTTTTTTCTAATAGTGGATATAACGCTGAAGATCTGACGTTGTTTCTATGGTACAAATTCAACATAGAGAAACCTTGTTGAAAATGGGTTACAATGATGACATTATCCTGTGGTTGAAATTTCACCCTCAAAACAATATTTTAAAAAGTCCAATCTAATGTATTTTTCAGGTAGATTCCACGTCACAATACAATGGCAAATTATGTTGAAACCACATTGATTCAACCAGTTTGTTCCCAGTGGGTCTCATCCAGAGCAATTTACATTTAGTGCAAATAATGTGGACAAATCAGCAACTTTGATTTGAAGTATTTGAAAGTATTTCCAAATAACTTCCTATAAAAAGCCAAAACTATTTTCAAAAAATACTTATTTCCAAATACATTATTTCAGATAACCATAGCAACAAGCTAGCCTCGCATGTCACCTCTCTCGAGCTTACATGAATGGTTCGCTATCCGTGCAGCGAACCAGTCATGTAAGCTTGACAGATCAGGGTGAAATGCGAGGCTAGGACCAGACATGGGTATTTAAATATTTGTATTTGAAAATACACTTGTCTGTGTATTTCAGTATTTTCCAATACATGCCAAGACTTTCCAAGTCTATTTCCAAATACATTCCAATATTCAACTAGTTGTATTTGTTATTTTAAGTGTTTTTTTATTTGGCATTTTTTAATGATTTATACAGATTATAGTGGCTTCCTTTCCTCTTTACCATAGCCACTGCCCTAGCCTGAAAGTGGGGTTGTTTGGTACGCATACAGTCCACACTCAAGGTTTCCAAACGGCCAAACATTCAATGACATCCAGGGATATGGTGCAACCAAAAGGTTTATTCTTCTTATATCTACAAAAATGTTTATTCTCCAATCACCTTAAAGCACAGATTACTTGACATGGAAAATACATAATATGACCTGTTTGTATGTCTGTATGTCTGCTCCCGCGTCTAGCTAGCTAGGACTCCTCCCCCCGAAGGCCCAACTTCCTGCCTTTATCCTAACACACTTACCACAGTACAATGAATGGGCAAAAACTAAGTTACACTAACAACAAATAAATACATCTCAATCAGGTAAATATAAATCATAAATATGATTTTAAATAATCATATACATTAATATTTAATATATTTACACAAACGTACATGGAGCTCTGTATGTTCTGTCTTTTATACAAATATGTCCAAATCGGCTCTATCATACCGGCCCCTAATTGTTAACTGCACTGAATGCACAACAATTACTTGATATTCAAACATAGAGCCAATACACAAAACATTCTATACCAGAGCACTATTACAGTTTATAGCTATATACAAGGTCCCATATAGGAAAAGAGTCCATAGATCTCAGTCTGAGTTGAAGTGTTCAGCAAGTGTTCAACTTCCAAAAAATGTCAAAAGTTTGGCGTCAAAGAATGTAAGAGTGCGACATCGAAGAATCAGAGGTGCATGTGATTCAAAGATGGAGAAGTGTGTGTGTGTGTGTGTGTGTGTGACTCAGCCACCTCAAGGAGCAGACAGAGTTTATTGATAGGTCTCTGTAAGATATTGGTCTTGGTCTTAACCATGACTCTCCGGACAAGACCATTGGCCCCTGACAAAGCCTCCACCACACGCCCCATTAGCCAAGAGTTCCTTAGGGCGGTGTCATCGACAATGACCACAAGGTCACCAGGACTGAAGTTTATCTTAGTTTTGGTTCCACTTGTTCCGCACCTGCATAAGTGGAAGATTCTCCCTGATGCATCTCTTCCAGAAGAGGTCAGTGATATTGTGTACTTGCTTCCATCTCCGTCGTGATTATAGGTCGCATCTCTGGAATAGTCCTGGTGGCAGGACTGGCTTTGCTTTCAGATGAAGCAGATGGTTCGGAGTCAGGGGTTTTAGATCATTAGGGTCATTTGTTACAGTTGTGATTGGTCTGTCGTTCATAATCGCCTCAACTTCACACAAGGCTGTCTGCAAAGCCTTATCATCCAGTACTTGCTCTTTTAAGGACTGAATAGAGGATCTTTTTCACCAGTCAAATCAACCTCTCCCATACCCCCCATGGTGGGCTCCAGAGGGAGGGTTGAATGACCATGTCACTCCTTCCTTCAGTAATTCATTTTGAATCTTGTTGTGATCCAGCTCTTTCAGAGCTTCTCCTAGCTCTCTGTGTGTTCCAACAAAGTTGGTGCCATTGTCTGTTCTGATACTTGTTACTGGGCCCCTTCGACAGATGAACCTGCACATGGCATTGATGCAGGAATCAGTATCCAGATAACTAGCAACTTCTAGATGGAGAGCTCGACTCACAAGGCAAGTAAAGATCACATCATACTGCTTCATATGAACGTGGCCTCGCTTCACCTCTATGGGGCCGAAGTAATCTATGTCCACATGGGTGAAAGGCGGCAAATCAGGTGACATCTTCTGTTCTCCAGCTCTAGCTTGCATCCGCCTGCAGAAGACACAGCCCGTAAGGATCTTCCTTGTTAAGGAGTTGGCACAGGGTATCCAATGTGGATGGCGAAGTCTAGAAAGCATGTGACCTCTCCCAGAGTGGCCAACCTGCTCATGGATGTGGAGTAAGATCAGTCTGGAGATGTAGGAGTCTTTGGGCAGGATCATAGGATTCTTTAGTTCCGTAGGCATAGCAGCTCTGCTTAATCTTCCTCCCACTCTCAGAATGCCATTGTCAACAATTGGATCAAGCTTACAGATTGAGCCGCTTCTCTTGGCACATTTGTTTTACTTTCACAACTAGTGCAATTTCTTGTTTAAAGTGCTGTCATTGCTCAAATGGAATGATGACCTTTTCTGCTTCATCTAGGTCATACACAGACAGACTTTCTTTTCCAAACGTCAGTTTGAACTTGTCAAGTTGTTCCTTCAGTGAGTTTTTTAGACTCTGATCTGATCCTGGATCAGTTTGTGTGAGAACTTTCCTTTTCTGGCTTAACTGTAGAAGCAGTCTCTTCAGTTTCAGCATCCAGGCAACTGCTTGTGGAATAGTACTCAATCAGTTTGCTGGTCGGACTCTTTGCTTCCACACTTGTGTTGTTTACGATGAGGTCGTTTCTCACCTCTGGATCATCCGGAGGGATGGAGCCAAGCTCCTCTGGGACTTTTGGCCACTGTGTTTCTGCTTTCTCCGGGAACTCTGGTCCTTTGTGCCATCTCTTTGAGTTCAGGAAAGGTTCAACATGTAACCCTTTTGAGGCATCATAGGCTGGGTTGTGTTTGGAATTCAAATACCTCCACTGTTTTGCTTTCAATAGGTCACGGATCATAGCAACCCTATTAGCCATACGAAGGTATGGAATCTCTTGGTATCGTTGCGGATGTATTTTAGCACAGACTGGATGTCTGTCCAGAAGGTTGACTCCTCAAGTTCAATCTGGAGCTTCAACCTTAACATCCTGTCCACTCGCACTGTCAATATTGCTGCGGCAAGTTCCAGTCTGGGGATAGTCACCTGCTTGAGTGGAGTCAACCTTGATTCCCCCAGTATGAATGCGATGTGGACCTTTTCCATACCGTTTGTGAACCTAAGGTAGCTTACCGTGCCATAACCTTGTTCACTTGCGTCACCGAAGTGATGCAGCTGTGCGGTCTTGACTTGACCAAAGTTCTCAAGCATCATACACCTGTCAATCTGGACAGCTGGTCCAGCTCTGAGAGCCATCTCTTCCATGAAATAGTGTTCTTCTGGGATGACTTCGTCCCAGCCACACTTTAGTTTGCAGAGCGCTTGGAGAATTTGCTTTGCCTTCAATATGAATGGGGCAAGGAAACCTAATGGATAATAAACAGAGCTGACAGTTGAGAGAATACCTCTTCTTGTAAGGGGGCTGTTCTTGACTGACTCGGAAGGTAAACGCATCACTTTCAATGTTCCGTCGGATTCCAAGTGCTCTTTCAAAAGGCAGCTTTTCTCTGTCCAGGTCCAGTTCTTTTATCTGCCTGGCTTTTTGTTCATCAGGGATAGAATCCAGCACAGTGCGGCTGTTGCGGTCCCACTTGGTCAATTTGAATCCACCCTGATGGCACATATCCCTGACGTTATTTGTGAGAGCTATGGCTTGTTCTTCTGTGGACACTGACTTGAGGCCGTCATCAACATAGAAGTTGGACTTGACTGTTTGAATCACCTCTTCATCGTCCCTCTCACAGTTGTCTTTCGCAGTGCAAAGTTTGCACAACTTGGAGAGGATATAGCACCGAAAAGATGTACCGTCATTCTGTACTCCTCCAATCTTTTGTTAGTATCACCATCCGGCCACCATAGGAATCGCAGAAAGTCTAAGCCATCTTCATGGACACTTACTTGAAGGAACATTCCTTCGGTGTCTGCCATCATGGCAATGTGCTCTTACTGAAATCTTAGCAAGACTCCTATAAGCGTCTTTGCCAGGCCAGGGCCTTGAAGGAGTTCACTGTTGAGAGATGTGCTTTTATAGGATGGTGAACAGTCAAACACCACTCATATTGTTCCTTTGTGCTTACGGTGAACGCCATGGTGTGGTATGTACCATACCTTGCCTTTCACTCTGAGGTACCTTCTCGGCGTAACCTTTTGTTATCACCTCTTCCATGAAGCCTTTGTACTCTGCAGCGTAACCTTCGTCCTTCTTGAACTTCCTGACAATATTTAGAGCCTGCTGCTCTGCCATGTCATAATTGTTTGGCAGGACTACATTGATAAAGGGCAACGGTAAGTAGTAGTGACTGTCTTTGAGGGTTATGGAGCTTCATCTCACATCTCACTTTTCTCTTCAAACTCTCTCTCAGGGAAGTCATGGTTGTACTGATTTACAAAAAGAACCCCCAGGTCAGCCATTGAGATACGATTGGCCATCACCGTAGGACACCCAGATTCTTCTGCTATGGTACAATTGTTAAGAGGACCGTTCATCACCCACCCAAAGAGGATTTTCACTGCGTTTCACTGCCTTGCCTTGGCTATTTATGATTTGCCAGGGTTCCAATGCCTTTGGAGCATTTACGCCAATCAGGAGTTTGACGTCAGCATCAATCTCCTTCAACTGAACCTCTTTCAGGTATGGCCACCTTTTTGAGATATTTCTGAGTGGGAATGTTCTCTCGTCACTGGGATCTTATTCTGGGTGTAGACCTTAGGTAATGCAAGAAATGTGTCACCTTCCACGTTGCCAAACTCGAATCCAGATATCTCAAAGCTCTTGGTAGGACTCTCCTGCCCCATTGTGCGTAGCAGAGTTTCAGTCTCGCTGCCTCATGAGTCTCTCCGTACAAAATGTTGCTGAGCTACCAGAATCGAGAAACGCATAGGTTAACACAGACTTGCTTCCATTTGCCATCTTTACTTGAACTGGCACAATTGCAAGTGCACAATCTGTACCGGCCCCGGTATCTTCACCAGCTTCCAGTGAAACAAGAGCACTGCTGACAGTCTCCTCCCGCTTTACTGCTACACCCTAATATCTGCCTTTTGGGATCTAAATCTCTCTTCCTTCAATGTGCAGGATTCTGGGGTGCTTTCTTTGACAGCTCTGACAGGTTTTACATTCTTTGCTTAAGTGTCCTCTCATCAAGCAGCCAAAACAAAGGCCTTTTGATCTCAGAAACTCAACCTTGGATTCGTGTGCCTTCACCTGTTGGCAGTCAACCAATAAATGCTCACCAGCACAAAATACACATGAGATACTGGGAGCATCAGAAGGGTAGGTGCCTGGTCTCTTTACTTTGTATGTTTGTTCTTTTAGAGGTTTTTCAGAGTCACAATCTGCCACTACAGCTACTGCAGTGGCAAAGCTGCTTCCCCTCTTGGACTTGAACTGCTGTTTAACGTCAGCTGCCGTTTTTTAAAATTTTATTTTTACTTTTTGTTGGACAGGGGATCTTGAAGGTCTCCATACAGTGGATTCTGCAATATTTTGGCCTGTTTTTCCTTGAACGTCACCAGGTCACTGACCTGGGCCCTCAGGTGGCTTCTCTCTAAAATATCACATGCTGTAGTCCTCCATTTTCCCCTTAGTTTGAAGGGAAATTTGACATGATCAACTTTATGTTGGAGGGAAGATTAAGCTCTTCCATGTTCTGTGGATCTTGCATAGCATTACAGCAACCTATAAGAGAGTGCGTAGCCACCCAGTCCCTTTCCATCATCCGGCTTGTTGTTTGTCCAGTTCAAAACTTTTCCCATGTAAGCAATGGTGACTTTGATTTCATTGCCAAAGTGTTCCTTTAACAACATCTTAGCCTCTACATAGCCTCATCTGGCTTCCATGTGCAGATAACTACGGACCAGATCCTTGGGCTGACCAAAGCTGTACTGTTCCAGGTAATAGAGCCTATCATGGTGACTGCTTGCCTTATCTTCTATACCATGCTCAAATGCACGCATGACTGGCCTAAATGTTAGAGGATCACCATCAAACATGGGTATCTCCCTAACAGGGAGTGTGGCCTGTTTGTGCTGTAGTACAAGGTCAGCAATTTCATTCTGCCTTTGCATGACAGTAGAGAAGTTCCTGGTTCTCAAAATAAGAGTTCATTCCATCTTCTTGGCTTAGTAAGTGGGCTGCCACAGCATGGGATTGAGAAGTTGAGTCAACACGCTCCAGGACCTTCAGTCTGGCATTATATGCTGCTATGTCCGTCCCCAGTACCGTTTTTTCCATCCTAACCTTCAGTTGAGCTTTCTCCAGTTCCAATGCATGCTTGTCCTGTAATGATGCTTGGTTGAGCTAGTAGAGCCGCTCGTTTTGCCTCAGCTTTTAGGTGTGCAGAGGACACTGAGGAAGCGGCCTTACAATACTTTGTTTTACTTGATGTTTTTGACACATTGGAAATGCTGTCGTGTGGTTCAATGAGTGTTTGTGGCTCAACTTCAGCTTTTTTCCATATTTCCACCTCTTTCAGGAAATGTTGATAAGTTCTCATTCTTGTTTGATAATAGTTAATGCTCTCGTTTTCCTGTTCCTCTTCTGTGACCAGCTCTAGCACAGATTCATGAGCATTCTTAAAGTAATTGAGAACAGCATGAAATGCTTCAAGACCCTCATTCACAGTTTCAACGTTTCCTCCATCAACAAGGACTTCATTCATTTAGTCTACACACTCAAAGTTTGCCTCTCCGGGCTGCATAGAGTGAATTTAAATGCTCCTCTGCCCTCTCCAGTGGGGTCTTATTTGGGATTTCATCAGCCATCATTCCATTTTAGTTCACTCAATTTACAATGACACAGCTGTTGGTTTGATTGTTAAACGCAATGCCCCTTTAGGTCTCCTTTAATGCTTTAAAACACAGTCATCCATTTCAGCATATTGACCCATTTTGAATTGAACATGTGCAAGTTCGGCATTTTAAACATTTCATCCCATTCTAAGTTTTGTCCCCTTTAAGGAAGTTTAAACACGCAGGATCTTTAGATCCTTTAGTTGCATTCCGTTGATGCATTGCATTTCCATGTGAGGCCAAATATTAGACACATGATTAGGTTACATTGTGCATAGGATCTCAGTGTGTCCCAAACTTAATCTTCTTCATTGTTATCACAGCGCTGTGTTTTGAATTTACGTTCCCAAGTTTATCAAACGTTCCAATTATAAACACATTTTGCACTTCCATAATATGCATGATCAACGATCACATTGAACAGGGCAGCTCATTCATTCGCAGTGGTTACTCACAGCTGGCGAATTCTAGGAGTTCAAGTCCTTCCAAGCGAGCTGTCCTTACGATCCGAATGCAATTACAAATAGAACAATATCCAGCGTGTGTCCGAACCGGAGATTCCCTTCAGATAGTAATCCTTTTGACTTGATTGTAGTGGCTTCCTTTCGTCTTTACCATAGCCACTGCCCAAGCATGAAGCGGGGTTGTTTGGTACGCATACAGTCCACACTCAAGGTTTCCAAACGGCCAAACATTCAATGACATCCAGGGATATGGTGCAACAACAAAATAATTTCTCCAATCAACTTAAAGTACAGATTACTTGACATAGAAAATACATAATATGACCTGTCTGTATGGTCAAAAAACTATACTGCTCCTGCGTCTAGCTAGGACTTCTCCCCCCGAAGGCCCAACTTCCTGCCTTTATCCTAACACACTTACCACAGTACAATGAATGGGCAAGAAGATGGGGGGGTCAAAAACTAAGTTACACAACAAATGAATCAAATCAAATGTATTTATATAGCCCTTCTTACATCAGCTGATATCTCAAATGTGCTGTACAGAAACCCCGCCTAAAACCCCAAACAGCAAGCAATGCAGGTGTAGAAGCACGGTGGCTAGGAAAAACTCCCTAGAAAGGCCAAAACCTAGGAAGAAACCTAGAGAGGAACCAGGTTATGAGGGGTGGCCAGTCCTCTTCTGGCTGTACCGGGTGGAGATTATAACAGAACATGGCCAAGATGTTCAAATGTTCATAAATGACCAGCATGGTCAAATAATAATAATCATAGTAGTTGTCAAGGGTGCAGCAAGTCAGCACCTCAGGAGTAAATGTCAGTTGGCTTGTCATAGCCGATCATTAAGAGTATCTCTACCGCTCCTGCTGTCCCTAGAGAGTTGAAAACAGCAGGTCTGGGACAGGTAGCACGTCCGGTGAACAGGTCAGGGTTCCATAGCCACAGGCAGAACAGTTGAAACTAGAGCAGCAGCACAGCCAGGTGGACTGGGGACAGCAAGGAGTCATCATGCCAGGTAGTCCTGAGGCATGGTCCTAGGGCTCAGGTCCTCCGAGAGAGAGAAAGAGAGAATTAGAGAGAGCATACTTAAATTCACACAGGACACCGGATAAGACAGGAGAAGTACTCCAGATATAACAAACTGACCCTAGCCCCCCGACACATAAACTACTGCAGCATAAATACTGGAGGCTGAGACAGGAGGGGTCAGGAGACACTGTGGCCCCATCCGGTGATACCCCCGGACAGGGCCAAACAGGAAGGATATAACCCCACCCACTTTGCCAAAGCACAGCCCCCACACCACTAGAGGGATATCTTCAACCACCAACTTACCATCCTGAGACAAGGCAGAGTATAGCCCACAAAGATCTCCGCCACGGCACAACCCAAGGGGGTGCGCCAACCCAGACAGGAAGATCACGTCAGTGACTCAACCCACTCAAGTGACACACCCCTCCTAGGGACGGTATGAAAGAGCCCCAGTAAGCCAGTGACTAAGCCCCTGTAAAAGGGTTAGAGGCAGAGAATCCCAGTGGAGAGAGGGGAGCCGGCCAGGCAGAGACAGCAAGGGTGGTTCGTTGCTCCTGAGCCTTTCCATTCACACTCCTGGGCCAGACTACACTCAATCATATGACCCACTGAAGAGATGAGTCTTCAGTAAAGACTTAAAGGTTGAGACCGAGTTTGCGTCTCTGACATGGGTAGGCAGACCGTTCCATAAAAATGGAGCTCTATAGGAGAAAGCCCTGACTCCAGCTGTTTGCTTAGAAATTCTAGGGACAATTAGGAGGCCTGCATCTTGTGACCGTAGCGTACGTGTAGGTATGTATGACAGGACCAAATCGGAAAGAGAGGTAGGAGCAAGCCCATGTAATGCTTTGTAGGTTAGCAGTAAAACCTTGAAATCAGCCCTTGTCTTAACAGGAAGCCAGTGTAGGGAGGCTAGCACTGGAGTAATATGATCACATTTTTTGGTTCTAGGCAGGATTCTAGCAGCCGTATTTAGCACTAACTGAAGTTTATTTAGTGCTTTATCCAGGTAGCCGGAAAGTAGAGCATTGCAGTAGTCTTACCTAGAAGTAACAAAAGCATGGATGAATTTTTCTGCATCATTGGACAGAAAGTTTCTGATTTTTGCAATGTTATGTAGATGGAAAAAAGCTTTCCTTGAAACATTCTTGATATGTTTGTCAAAAGAGAGAATACATCTCAATCAGCTAAATATAAATCATAAAGGTATGTACCTAATATTTCATCATATACATTAATATTTAACATATTTACACAAACGTACATGGAGCTCTGTATGTTCTGTCTTTTTTATACAAATATGTCCAAATCGGCTCGAACACAGATAACAGACAGAACAGGTAGAGGGCAGAACACACACGGATCCCCTACCAAATCACCCCCCCCCCAAAACCAGACTTAAAGCAGACATGATATACAATGAGTAATATAATCCAATAGTTTAAAAAAATACAAAGGTATTATAAGACAAAAAGGTTTTTTTGAAGGCAACTACTTGTATTTTAAAATAAAAAATATTCTTATTTTGAAATCTCTTTGAAAGTAATTGAAATAAATACCCTAAATAGTATTTGAATTTCTAGAGAGGATATCACTTTAGACCATTGAGATGATCCCCACCTAGACACTCTTTACTTCCTTTCTTTCTTTTACTGATGCCTTCTGTTTTGCCCTCGAGGCAACTATCCTCAGGCACGGATATCTCCTCCCCCCCTCTCTCTCTCTCCATATCTCTCCCTCTCCATATCTCTCCCCCTCTCTCTATCCTCTCTCTCTCTCTCTCTCTCTCTCTCTCTCTCTCTCTCTCTCTCTCTCTCTCTCTCTCTCTCTCCTCTCTCTCTCTCTCTCTCTCTTCTCTCTCTCTCTCTCCCTCTCCTCTCTCTCTCCATATCTCTCCCTCTCCATATCTCTCCCCCTCTCTCTATCCTCTCTCTCTCTCTCTCTCTCTCTCTCTCTCTCTCTCTCTCTCTCTTCTCTCTCTCTCTCTCTCTCTCTCTCTCTCTCTCTCTCCTCTCTCTCTCTCTCTCTCTCTCTCTCTCCTCTCCTCTCTCTCTCTATCTCTCTCCTCTCCATATCTCTCCCCCTCTCTCTTCTCTCCCCCTCTCTCTCCATATCTCTCTCTCTCTCCATATCTCTCTCTCTCTCCATATCTCTCTCTCTCTCTCCATATCTCTCTCTCTCTCCATATCTCTCTCTCTCTCTCTCTCTCTCCATATCTCTCTCTCTCTCCATATCTCTCTCTCTCTCTCTCTCCATATCTCTCTCTCTCTCTCTCATATCTCTCTCTCTCTCTCTCTCTCCATCTCTCTCTCTCTCTCTCTCCATCCATATCTCTCTCTCTCTCCATATCTCTCTCTCTCTCTCTCTCTCTCTCCATATCTCCATATCTCTCTCTCTCTCTCCATATCTCTCTCTCTCTCTCTCTCCATATCTCTCTCTCTCTCTCTCTCCATATCTCTCTCTCTCTCTCTCTCCATATCTCTCTCTCTCTCTCTCTCTCCATATCTCTCTCTCTCTCTCTCTCTCCCATATCTCTCTCTCTCTCTCTCTCCATATCTCTCTCTCTCTCTCTCTCCATATCTCTCTCTCTCTCTCTCTCCATATCTCTCTCTCTCTCTCTCTCCATATCTCTCTCTCTCTCTCCATATCTCTCTCCATATCTCTCTCTCCATATCTCTCTCTTTCTCTCCATATCTCTCCCCCTCTTTCTCCCTTTCTGCTGTGGAGGAACACGATTGATGATGAGCAGCTCAACCATGGACTCTGTGCATGCATGTGTGTTTGGGCGGGTGTGTTTGTGTGTGTCAGGGCTGGCGTGATGTGACCTGTCAGCGCTGTAATGAAGTGCTGGTCTGCTGCTCCGGCAGGGTGAGCAGACACAGCCACGTGCCTGTGTGTGTGTGCGTGCGTGCGTGATTCCAGCATTAGATATCTCCCTTGGGGCTGTCTCAAAACTAATGTCACATTTCCTTATTAGAGTCTTTGCACCGAAGCAATGTTTCCAGACCCTGGTCTTCCAATACCCTCAACGGTACACATTTTTGGTGTAGCCCTGGACAAACACACCACATCCAACTCATTGAGGACTTGATGATTAGTTGACAAGTTGAATCAGGTGTGCTTGTCCAGGGTTCCAATAAAATGTGTTATTTTGGGGGTACTTGAGGACCAGGGTTGGGAACCACTGCTGCACAGTACACTGACTGAGTCCCAAACCAGACACTCTCTGAGCTTCCACTCATATTATGGAGAGTTTCCACTCACATTAACCAGCTAATACTCCATTCCCTGTGGTAGAGGCCTTCAGAGGGGTGGGGAGGGTAATGTAAGGCCCTCAGTTCTGCTCCTATATTAGATTACATACTAAATGACTGCAATTTCCGAGCTGTTCCACCGCCTCTTATGACCTTCACTCCTCACCACTCCCTAAAACCCCATCTCACATCTACAGAAGGCGAGAGAGAGAGTGCGCGTCCCAAATGGCATCCTATTCCCTATATAGAGCACTACTTCTGACCAGGGCGCATAGGGCTCCATTTAGGAAGCAGCCTTAGTGAGGCCTGGAGGCTACATTGGAATAATGGGAATTTTGCTGGTGTGATGGGTGACCTAGCTTCTGTTGGATTAACCAGACCCTGTGAGATCAATCTGCTACAGTTGCCCAGCTTGACTGCCGTATTATGCCCTGTTAGGTCTGATGCTTCTTCAGACCTGGATCTGGCCCAAATGGCACCTTATTCCCTATTTAGTGCACTACTTTTGACCAGGGCCCATCGAAAGTAGTGCACTATTGGGAATAGGGTGCCATTTCAGACACACACTTGTGGTCTCAGGGACAGTATCTAAGTCAGAGTGGTGTGTTACTGTGTACCTCCCCACATGAGTAGAATAATACACTGGCTAACTTACAGGGTCTGCCATCAGTCTCCTAGTCTACCAGTGCCAGGGTAGACAGTACACTCTTAGAAAAAAGGGTGCTATCTAAATCAAATCAAATTTATTTATATAGCCCTTCGCACATCAGCTGATACCTCAAAGTGCTGTACAGAAACCCAGCCTAAAACCCCAAACAGCAAGCAATGCAGGTGTAGAAGCATGGTGGCTAGGAAAAACTCCCTAGAAAGGCCAAAACCTAGGAAGAAACCTAGAGAGGAACCAGGCTATGTGGGGTGGCCAGTCCTCTTCTGGCTGTGCCGGGTGGAGATTATAACAGAACATGGCCAAGATGTTCAAATGTTCATAAATGACCAGCATGGTCAAATAATAATAATCACAGGCAGAACAGTTGAAACTGGAGCAGCAGCACGGCCAGGTGGACTGGGGACAGCAAGGAGTCATCATGTCAGGTAGTCCTGGGGCATGGTCCTAGGGCTCAGGTCCTCCGAGAGAAAGAAAGAGAGAAGGAGAGAATTAGAGAACGCACAGTTAGATTCACACAGGACACCGAATAGGACAGGAGAAGTACTCCAGATATAACAAACTGACCCTAGCCCCCCGACACATAAACTACTGCAGCATAAATACTGGAAGCTGAGACAGGAGGGGTCAGGAGACATTGTAGCCCCATCCGAGGACACCCCCGGACAGGGCCAAACAGGAAGGATAAACCCCACCCATTTTGCCAAAGCACAGCCCCCACACCACTAGAGGGATCTATCTTCAACCACCAACTTACCATCCTGAGACAAGCCCACAAAGATCTCCGCCATGGCACAACCCAAGGGGGTGCGCCAACCCAGACAGGAAGATCACGTCAGTGACTCAACCCACTCAAGTGACACACCCCTCCTAGGGACGGTATGAAAGAGCCCCAGTAAGCCAGTGACTAAGCCCCTGTAAAAGGGTTAGAGGCAGAGAATCCCAGTGGAGAGAGGGGAGCCGGCCAGGCAGAGACAGCAAGGGTGGTTCGTTGCTCCTGAGCCTTTCCATTCACACTCCTGGGCCAGACTACACTCAATCATATGACCCACTGAAGAGATGAGTCTTCAGTAAAGACTTAAAGGTTGAGACCGAGTTTGCGTCTCTGACATGGGTAGGCAGACCGTTCCATAAAAATGGAGCTCTATAGGAGAAAGCCCTGACTCCAGCTGTTTGCTTAGAAATTCTAGGGACAATTAGGAGGCCTGCGTCTTGTGACCGTAGCGTACGTGTAGGTATGTATGACAGGACCAAATCGGAAAGAGAGGTAGGAGCAAGCCCATGTAATGCTTTGTAGGTTAGCAGTAAAACCTTGAAATCAGCCCTTGTCTTAACAGGAAGCCAGTGTAGGGAGGCTAGCACTGGAGTAATATGATCACATTTTTTGGTTCTAGGCAGGATTCTAGCAGCCGTATTTAGCACTAACTGAAGTTTATTTAGTGCTTTATCCGGGTAGCCGGAAAGTAGAGCATTGCAGTAGTCTAACCTAGAAGTGACAAAAGCATGGATTAATTTTTCTGCATCATTTTTGGACAGAAAGTTTCTGATTTTTGCAATGTTACGTAGATGGAAAAAAGCTGTCCTTGAAATGGTCTTGATATGTTCTTCAAAAGAGA
Source organism: Oncorhynchus nerka (assembly GCF_034236695.1). Lineage (NCBI taxonomy): Eukaryota > Metazoa > Chordata > Actinopteri > Salmoniformes > Salmonidae > Oncorhynchus > Oncorhynchus nerka. Next base: position 47,487,226 of record NC_088399.1, read on the forward strand.
GATCAGGGTCCAGAGTAACGCCGAGGTCCTTCAGTTTTATTTGAGACGACGCACACACACACACACACACACACACACACACACACACACACACACACACACACACACACAGATGTGACATGTACCAGTGCTAGTCGGGAGGGGAAGAGAAAGTTGCATGATAGTCAATATGCAGCGTATTGATTACTGCAGTAGCAGTCAGTACAGTGCAGCAACTGATTAGAACTCCCTCCCTCATTCATTCTGTCTCTCTTTGTCTCTCTTTCTCTCCTCTCTCTCCTCTCCATCTGACTCTATTTTTCTCTCTCTCTCTCTCTCTCTCTCTCTCACTCGCTTTCTCTCTCCTCTTCCTCTATGAGGAAAGATGAAAGCTAATACACCACCAGACTGCCAGGAGAGGAAGAGGAGGAGAGAGAGCAGGAGGGAGGAAGGAAAAAAGGACTGGAGAAAGGAGGAGTGACAGGGAGAGGTTTTTATTTGGGGGAGGGGAGTATTTTGACATGGCAGCCATTTTTCTCCTAAATCACCACTTTGGTCATCATTATGATTAGAATACATTCAGCTTTGAGATGAGGATGAAGTCGTGTGTGTTGTGTGTGTGTGTGTGTGTGTGTGTGTGTATGCATGTGTGTACGCTGCAACCAGTTCCACTGAAAAGCAGGCCCTGACTCCCCCGTTCTTCTTCTTCCCACTCCTCTTGCAGAAGAAGAGCCGAGAGGAGAGTTGTGGTGAGGGCAGTGGGGTGGAGATCCTAGAGAACAAGCCGTATGAGGATGGTCCAGGCGGGTCGGGACAGTACACACACAAGGTGTACCACATCGGGAAACACATCCCCTCATGGTTCTGCTCCATCCTGCCTCAGGCTGCTCTACGCGTGGAAGAGGAGTCCTGGAACGCCTACCCATACACACGCACACGGTGAGAGACAACACACACATACAGATGTAGGATCTTAATTTGAGCCAGTTTGCTACAGCAGGAAAATAATCCTGCAGCAACAGGAAATGTGAATTATTATGTTGATTATAACTGATGGACAATTTTTGTAAGGGATTGATACAGAAGCCTTTTTCGACCTCAAATACACTACAAGTTTGACATTTCCTGCATTGAAGGAAAGTTCTCCTGCAACAGGGTGATCAAATTAAGATCATACACCTGTATGTAGTATGCACACACACCTTACCCATACACAAGCACACGATGAGAGGGAACACACGCATGTATAGTATGCACACACACCCTACAGTCTTTGGAACCAAAAAGGGTTCTTCAAAGGGTTCTCGTATGTACACATGTACAGTATGTACAGTGGCAAGAAAAAGTCTGTGAACCCTTTGGAATTACCTGGTTTGCTGCATAAATTGGTCATCAAATTCAATCTGATCTTCATCTAAGTCACAACAATAGATGAAAATAGTGTGCTTAAACTAATGACACACAGAGTATTGTATTGCTCTTGTCTATATTGAATACATCATTTAAACATTCACAGTGTAGGTTGGAAAAAGTATGTGAACCCCTAGGCTAATGACTTCTCCCAAAGCTAATTGAAGTCAGGAGTCAGCTAACCTGGAGTCCAATCAATGAGACGAGATTGGAGATGTTGGTTAGAGTTACCTTGCTTTATAAAAAACACTCACAAAATTTGAGTTTGCTATTCACAAGAAGCATTGCCTGATGTGAACCATTCCTCAAACAAAATAGACCTCAGAAGACTGAATTGTTGACTTGCACAAAGCTGGAAAGAGTTATAAAAGTATATCTGAAAGCCTTGATGTTCATCAGTCCACGGTAAGACAAATTGTCTATAAATGGAGAAAGTTCAGCACTGTTGCTACTCTCTCTAGGAGTGGCTGTCCTGCAAAGATGACTGCAAGAGCACCGTGCAGAACGCTCAATGAGGTTAATTAAGAAGAATTGTAGAGTGTCAGCTAAAGACTTACAGAAATCTCTGGAACATGATAACATCTCTGTTGATGAGCCTACGATACGTAAAACACTAAACAAAAATGGTGTTCATGGGAGGACACCACGGAAGAAGCCACTGCTGTCCAAAAAAAACATTGCTGCACGTCTGAAGTTTGTAAAAGTGCACCTGGATGTTCCACAGCGCTACTGGCAAAATATTCTGTGGACAGCTGAAACTACAGTTTAGTTGTTTGGAAGAAACACACAACACTATGTGTGGAGAAAAAAAGGCACAGCACACCAACATCAAAACCTCATACCAACTGTAAAGTATGGTGGAGGGAGCATCATGGTTTGGGGCTGCTTTGCTGCCTCAGGGCCTGGACAGCTTGCTATCATTGGCGGAAAAATGAATTCCCAAGTTTATCAAGACATTTTGCAGGAGAATGTTAGGCTATCTGTTCTCCCAATTGAAGCTCAACAGAAGTTGGGTGATGCAACAGTACAACGACCCAAATCACAGAAGTAAATCAACAACAAAATGGCTTCAACAGAAGAAAATACACCTTCTGGAGTGGCCCAGTCATAATCCTGACCTCAACCCTATTGAGATGCTGTGGCATGACCTCAAGAGAGCAGTTCACACCAGACATCCCAAGAATGTTGCTGATCTGATCTGTAAAGAGGAATGGTCCAAAATTCCTCCTGACCGTTGTGTAGGTCTGATCCGCAACTACAGAAAACATTTGGTTGAGGTAATAGCTGCCAAAGGAGGGTCAACCAGTTATTAAATCCAAGGGTTCACATACTTGTTCCACCCTGCACTGTGAATGTTTACACGCTGTGTTCAATAAAGACATGTGTTATTAGTTGAAGCAGACTGTGTTTGTCTATTGTTGTGACCTAGATGAAGATCAGATCAAATTTTATGACCAATTCACATACTTTTTCTTGCAGCTATATGTACAAACGCTTACATCATTACACACATAAATGTGTGTCCCTTAGGCCCGGAGTTGTGCATCTCTACCCTAGACCCCCTACCTTACACGCCTACACGAAGACAAGATGTAATAGAGACAATCTCCTAAAACCTTCTCCCCTCTTTCCACATCACGCATCCCACTCTCTCTCTCTCTCTCTCTCTCTCTCTCTCTCTCTCCCACTCCCCCACTCTCTCTCATTCTCTCTCTCCCCCTCCTCTCTCTCTCTCCAGGTATACCTGTCCATTCGTAGAGAAGTTCTCCATAGACATTGAGACGTATTATAAACCTGACACAGGGACCCAAGAGTGCTTCAATCTGTCATCAGCAGAAAAAAGAACAAGGACTATAGGTATGGTACACACACACAAACAAGCCTACACGCCTTCTCAAGCCTACTGTTCTCAGTCTGTCTGTCTGGTCTTCATGGATTTCAGAGAGCAGTCAGCAATTCGCTGTTTCACACACACTGTAGTCTTTAAGATGCAGACAGCGTGTGTTCCGTCTTTATGCTGCTGCTAGTGTGTGTGAGTGTGAGCTGCTGGCTGGCTTAATACTGCAGCGCCACTCCCACAGTGCAGTGTGTTGTCTGGCCCAGACTGACTCTGCGGGGGACGATTACATAACCACACACACACACGCGCGCACACACACACGTACACACATACACAGAGTAACGTGTATGGGGATAGTAGATCAGTGTTTGTTGTGCTGCAGCACACAAAGAGCAACATCTCTCTGACACAGACACTCAAGCACGCAAGCGCACACACAACACACACACGTAGCAACACACTCAGGTCGTAGAGCAGAGCAGAGCAGTGGAGACCTCTAGTGGCTTCTAGCCAGCAGTACTATTGTTCCTCCTTTTTCTCAGTTCTATTCTGGTTCCCTCTGCCCTCATTCACTCAAATTAGACATAGTCAAGGAATGTCAATAAGTAATCGTCTCATAATTCACTACGTGGCTCATTTTGGTCTGTGTACTGACTGCGTTTGTGTTCTTCCTCCAGACCCCATTGACATTGTGAAGGACTACATTGCACCTCATGAGTACCTGGTTGAGGAGGACCCTAAGCTGTACTTATCAGAGAGAACCAAGCGAGGACCACTGACTGACGACTGGATCGAACTCATCAACCAGAACCCGACCCAGAACACGGTCATGTGTGCCTACAAGCTCTGCAAGGTGGAGTTCAGATACTGGGGCATGCAGTCCAAGATAGAACGCTTCATTCACGATGTTGGTAGGTTGTGTGTGTGTGTGTGTGTGTGTGTGTGTGTGTGTGTGTGTGTGTGTGTGTGTGTGTGTGTGTACATAGGCACCTGAGTAATGGCACAAACAGAGCAGCTGTACCCCCACTTTCAAAATAAATATAAATTAACTTTTTTTTTGCCAGAACGTTATCACAATCCATTTGGGTAAATTGTCATTTTCAATAATTAGTGATGTTTTGAGCTAGTCTGTATTAAGATGTGTCCATTTCTATATGATATAATAATGAACAGATTGCATTTTGCACCCCCTCCCCTGTCGCCTCAAGGTGAATGGTTTTGACCACTCAAAGGTTTTGTTTTGCTCCTGCATGCTACTGTGTTGGTTCAGTGCAGTTACATTTACATTTAAGTCATTTAGCAGACGCTCTTATCCAGAGCGACTTACAAATTGGTGCTTTCACCTTATGACATCCAGTGGAACAGCCACTTTACAATAGTGCATCTAAGTCTTTTAAGGGGGGTGAGAAGGATTACTTTATCCTATCCTAGGTATTCCTTAAAGAGGTGGGGTTTCAGGTGTCTCCGGAAGGTGGTGATTGACTCCGCTGTCCTGGCGTCGTGAGGGAGTTTGTTCCACCATTGGGGGGCTAGAGCAGCGAACAGTTTTGACTGGGCTGAGCGGGAACTGTACTTCCTCAGTGGTAGGGAGGCGAGCAGGCCAGAGGTGGATGAACGCAGTGCCCTTGTTTGGGTGTAGGGCCTGATCAGAGCCTGGAGGTACTGAGGTGCCGTTCCCCTCACAGCTCCGTAGGCAAGCACCATGGTCTTGTAGCGGATGCGAGCTTTAACTGGAAGCCAGTGGAGAGAGCGGAGGAGCGGGGTGACGTGAGAGAACTTGGGAAGGTTGAACACCAGACGGGCTGCGGCGTTCTGGATGAGTTGTAGGGGTTTAATGGCACAGGCAGGGAGCCCAGCCAACAGCGAGTTGCAGTAATCCAGACGGGAGATGACAAGTGCCTGGATTAGGACCTGCGCCGCTTCCTGTGTGAGGCAGGGTCGTACTCTGCGGATGTTGTAGAGCATGAACCTACAGGAACGGGCCACCGCCTTGATGTTAGTTGAGAACGACAGGGTGTTGTCCAGGATCACGCCAAGGTTCTTAGCGCTCTGGGAGGAGGACACGATGGAGTTGTCAACCGTGATGGCGAGATCATGGAACGGGCAGTCCTTCCCGGGAGGAAGAGCAGCTCCGTCTTGCCGAGGTTCAGCTTGAGGTGGTGATCCGTCATCCACACTGATATGTCTGCCAGACATGCAGAGATGCGATTCGCCACCTGGTCATCAGAGGGGGAAAGGAGAAGATTAATTGTGTGTCGTCTGCATAGCAATGATAGGAGAGACCATGTGAGGTTATGACAGAGCCAAGTGACTTGGTGTATAGCGAGAATAGGAGAGGGCCTAGAACAGAGCCCTGGGGGACACCAGTGGTGAGAGCGCGTGGTGAGGAGACAGATTCTCGCCACGCCACCTGGTAGGAGCGACCTGTCAGGTAGGACGCAATCCAAGCATGGGCCGCGCCGGAGATGCCCAACTCGGAGAGGGTGGAGAGGAGGATCTGATGGTTCACAGTATCGAAGGCAGCCGATAGGTCTAGAAGGATGAGAGCAGAGGAGAGAGAGTTAGCTTTAGCAGTGCGGAGTGCCTCCGTGATACAGAGAAGAGCAGTCTCAGTTGAATGACTAGTCTTGAAACCTGACTGATTTGGATCAAGAAGGTCATTCTGAGAGAGATAGCGGGAGAGCTGTGGCCAAGGACGGCACGTTCAAGAGTTTTGGAGAGAAAAGAAAGAAGGGATACTGGTCTGTAGTTGTTGACATCGGAGGGATCGAGTGTAGGTTTTTTCAGAATGGGTGCAACTCTCGCTCTCTTGAAGACGGGAGGGACGTAGCCAGCGGTCAGGGATGAGTTGATGAGCGAGGTGAGGTAAGGGAGAAGGTCACCGGAAATGGTCTGGAGAAGAGAGGAGGGGATAGGGTCAAGCGGGCAGGTTGTTGGGCGGCCGGCCGTCACAAGACGCGAGATGTCATCTGGAGAGAGAGGGGAGAAAGAGGTCAGAGCACAGGGTAGGGCAGTGTGAGCAGAACCAGCGGTGTCGTTTGACTTAGCAAACGAGGATCGGATGTCGTCGACCTTCTTTCCAAAATGGTTGACGAAGTCATCTGCAGAGAGGGAGGAGGGGGGGGGGGAGGATTCAGGAGGGAGGAGAAGGTGGCAAAGAGCTTCCTAGGGTTAGAGGCAGATGCTTGGAATTTAGAGTGGAAGAAAGTGGCTTTAGCAGCAGAGACAGAAGAGGAAAATGTAGAGAGGAGGGAGTGAAAGGATGCCAGGTCCGCAGGGAGGCGAGTTTTCCTCCATTTCCGCTCGGCTGCCCGGAGCCTTGTTCTGTGAGCTGGCAATGAGTCGTCGAGCCACGGAGCGGGAGGGGAGGACCGAGCCGGCCTGGAGGATAAGAGCGTCTGCTAAATGACTTAAATGTAAATGTAAATGAGGATAGGGGACATAGAGAGTCAAAGGATGCAGAAAGGGAGGAGAGGAGGGTTGAGGAGGCAGAATCAGGAGATAGGTTGGAGAAGGTTTGAGCAGAGGGAAGAGATGATAGGATGGAAGAGGAGAGAGTAGCGGGGGAGAGAGAGCGAAGGTTGGGACGGCGCGAAACCATCCGAGTAGGGGCAGTGTGGGAAGTGTTGGATGAGAGCGAGAGGGAAAAGGATGCAAGGTAGTGGTCGGAGACTTGGAGGGGAGTTGCAATGAGGTTAGTGGAAGAACAGCATCTAGTAAAGATGAGGTCGAGCGTATTTCCTGCCTTGTGAGTAGGGGGGGAAGGTGAGAGGGTGAGGTCAAAAGAGGAGAGGAGTGGAAAGAAGGAGGCAGAGAGGAATGAGTCAAAGGTAGACGTGGGGAGGTTAAAGTCGCCCAGAACTGTGAGAGGTGAGCCGTCCTCAGGAAAGGAGCTTATCAAGGCATCAAGCTCATTGATGAACTCTCCGAGGGAACCTGGAGGGCGATAAATGATAAGGATGTTAAGCTTGAAAGGGCTGGTAACTGTGACAGCATGGAATTCAAAGGAGGCGATAGACAGATGGGTAAGGGGAGAAAGAGAGAATGACCACTAATTCCACCACTGGTGTTACAAAATGAATAGACACCTGCAAAATAACATTGTTTATCTATTTTGCAGGTGTGTAAAATACTTAAGTAAAAATACTACTTTAGTTGTTTTTGGGGGTACCTGTACTTTACTTTACTATTTTTATATTTTTTGACTACTTTTACTTCACTACATTCCGTAAGAAAATATTGTATTTTTTTACTCCATACATTTTCCTTGACACCCAAAAGTACTCGTTACATTTTGAATTCTTAGCAGGACAGGAAATGAGTCAAATTCACACACTTATCAACTGAACATCCCTGGTCATCCCTACTGCTTCTGATCTGACGGACTCACTAAACACACATGCTTTGTTTGTAAATTATGTGTGAGTGTTGGAGTGTGCCCCTGGCATTCCTTAAATATATAACAAACAAAAAAATATATGTTAAGTATATTTTAAACTTTAAACTTGAGTCATTTTCTATGAAGGTAATTTTACTTTTACTCAAGTATAACATTTGGGTACTTTTTCCACCACTGCAATTTTTATGTGCTATTTAAATTTGTATCGTTATTTCATTTGAGTGGCGCGTGCAGGTTGGGCTAGCCTTGGTGGGCTAGCTCAAATTGCGTTTTCACTGCCTCCAGAAATGAGATATGTCATGTTGCTAGGTGGCCAATAATTTACTGCAGCTGGTTTCACTAATGTTGCGAGATAAGTTGCTAGCAAAATTATTTAAGTCACCCTTACCATGGTGCAACTAACGTTACCCCATACTTTGCCAGTTCCCGCCAGACTCGGAGCCATGTATTTATCTTGCTAGCTAGCTAGCTAGCTAGCACTAGCTAAATACTACCTTGCTTGCCATGGCATTGGCTATTAGATGGCTAGCTAATCAAGCAAACTAGACAACAGGTTTGATATTATGTAGCTAGCTAGCTTTCAATATGACCTGGCCAGCTAAAATGACTGTTAGCTCACGTTAGCTAGCTTGTTTCAACACTGATTTGCTAGCTAACGTTAGGTAGATAGCCTTCGAGGGCTGACTGTTCTCATAAAAGTTTATTGTATAGTGCATTTATGATGGATCCAGCTATGGTGGAAAACTGCACGGCCGGTAGCTCACGGGCTGTCAATGAGTAGCTCACAAGTATACTGAGAAATAATCAGTAGGCCTATATTACATCATTTCATCTGTGACATATTTTTTCTCCCCAAGCTGTTTACAGGCATTTAACATCATTTTTGTTATCTATTTTACAAACATCAATCGGTTAAATCACATTGTTAAAATGTTTTCATTCAGTCCATTATTTGTGACAAAAAGAAAAGGGAAACTTAATATGCAATTTAACAATGTTTTTACTTAACCTAACAAGTACGACATTCTAATTATTATTGGCAATATTATTCCTCCCATTTTCCTCATTGTCATGTTATCCTGGCCACATTCTTAACAGTTTGGCCTGTCAATCGATCACTGTGGCTGGGATTGTCAGGGAAGGCGTTGGTATGTTTGTGAGTCACTGCGTTGGTCAAGTTTCAGACCTGGAGAGATGTGTGGGTGGGGAAGGAAGGGAGAGAAAATAAGAGAAAATATGAGAAAAAGACGGAGAGGTGGAATGAGCATGAGAGAAAGATGGTGCGGACCGAGTGTGCTGCCTCGCTTCTAGTTCTTAGGAAACTTTGCAGTATTTTGTATTTTTTGTATTTGTCAACAAAAGAAAGGAGATGATCTCGGACTTCAGGAAACAGCAGAGGGAGCACACCCCTATCCACAAGACCGCAGTGGAGAAAGTGGAACGTTTCAAGTTCCGCGGTGTACACATCACTGATAAACTGAAATGGTCCACCCACATAGACAGTGTGGTGAAGAAGGCGCAACAACGCCTCTTCAACCTCACGAGGCTGAATAAATTTGGCTTGTCACCTAAAACCCTCACAAACTTTAACAGATTAACCCCTCTGGGTGGGGATGGTGTTCTTGTAATTTCCCTCATTGAAATGCAAATCGATTTATAATATTTTGCATTTTTCTGGATTTTTTTGTTGTTATTCTGTTTCTCACTGTTCAAATAAACCTACCATTAAAATTATAGACTGATCATTTCTTTGTCAGTGGGAAACGTACAAAATTAGCAGGGGATCAAATACTTTTTTCCCTCACTGTATGTGACCAATAAAATTTGATTTGATTTAGTGAATGAGAGAGTGAGTGACAGTTGGAGGGAGAGGTATAGAGAACCATGGTGGTAATAAGAGAAGAATGATGAAAAGAAAAACAGGAAGAAGGAGTGAGAGAGAAGATAAGAAAGGCAGCAGGATTAATTTCCTGCCAGTGTTCTTCTGTCAGCTCATCAGTCTGCATCATGACAGTGATTTACTACTGCTTAAGGAGTCAGCATGCTTCAGTTTGACGTTCTGCTGGCGACTAGCCACACCAGCCAATCTCGGCTAGCCGAACCGAAGGAGTGTGCTTGCATTCTCCTTTAAAAGCCCTTTGCTTGAAAAATGCAAAAAAAACGTAAATAGTACTATTTGTCCAATGTATAAACGCCGTTGCCAGTATTTCCTCAAAATAGTCTAAATTAATCTAAGATAACTCAAGAAATCTGTCATTATATATACACTACTGTTCAAAAGTTTGGGGTCATTCTTAAATGTCCTTGTTTTTGAAAGAAAAGCCTTTTTTTTGTCCATTTAAAATATCATCAAATTGATCAGAGTAGACATTGTTAATGTTGTAAATGACTATTGTAGCTGGAAACAGCAGATTTTTGGGGGGAATATCTACGTAGGCATACAGAGGCCCATTATCACCAACCATCACTCCTGTGCTCCAATGGCATGTTGTGTTAGCTAATCCAAGTTTATCATTTTAAAAGGCAAATTGATCATTAGAAAACCCTTTTGTAATTGTGTTAGCACAGCTGTAAACTGTTCTGATTTAAAGAAACAATAAAACTGGCCATCTTTAGACTAGTTGAGAATCTGGAGCATCAGAATTTGTGGGTTTGATTACAGGCTCAAAATGGCCATAAACAAAGAAATTAAGGCTATTCCACGCGAGAACTTGCCAAGAAACTGAAGATCTCGTACAACACTGTGCACTACTCCCTTCACAGAATAGCGCAAACTGGCCCTAACCAGAATAAAAAGAGGAGTGGGAGGCCCGGGTGCACAACTGAGCAAGAGGACAAGTACATTAGAGTGTCTAGTTTGAGAAACAGACGCCTCACAAGTCCTCAACTGGCTGCTTCATTAAATAGTACCTGCAAAACACCAGTCTCAACGTCAACAGTGAAGAGGCGACTCCGCGATTCTGGCCTTCTAGACAGAGTTGCAAAGAAACTGGCCAATCTCAGACTGGCCAATAAAAGGAAAAGATGGGCATAAGAACACAGCCACTGGACAGAGGAACTCTGCCTAGAAGGCCAGCATCCCGGAGTCTCCTCTTCACTGTTGACGTTGAGACTGGTGTTTTGCGGGTCAATTTTATGTTATTTTAATTAACAAGAAATTTGCTGTCTTTCAAAAACAAGGACATTTCTAAGTGACCCCAAACGTTTGAACAGTAGTGTGTGTGTGTGTGTGTGTCACTTAGAAATGTCCTTGTTTTTGAAAGACAGCAAATTTCTTGTTAATTAAAATAACATAAAATTGACCCGCAAAACACCAGTCTCAACGTCATATATATATATATATATATAAAATATATAAAAATTAAGGGAACACGTAAACAACACAATGTAACTCCAAGTCAATCACACTTCTGTGAAATCAAACTGTCCACTTAGGAAGCAACACTGATTGACAATACATTTCACATGCTGTTGTGCAAATGGAATAGACAACAGGTGGAAATTATAGGCAATTAGCAAGACACACCCAATAAAGGAGTGGTTCTGCAGGTGGTGACCACAGACCACTTCTCAGTTCCTATGCTTCCTGGCTGATGTTTTGGTCACTTTTGAATGCTGGCGGTGCTTTCACTCTAGTGGTAGCATGAGACGGAGTCTACAACCCACACAAGTGGCTCAGGTAGTGCAGCTCATCCAGGATGGCACATCAATGCGAGCTGTGGCAAGAAGGTTTGCTGTGTCTGTCAGCGTAGTGTCCAGAGCATGGAGGCGCTACCAGGAGACAGGCCAGTACATCAGGAGACGTGGAGGAGGCCGTAGGAGGGCAACAACCCAGCAGCAGGACCGCTACCTCCGCCTTTGTGCAAGGAGGAGCAGGAGGAGTACTGCCAGAGCCCTGCAAAATGACCTCCAGCAGGCCACAAATGTGCATGTGTCTGCTCAAATGGTCAGAAACAGACTCCACGAGGGTGGTATGAGGGCCCGACGTCCACAGGTGGTGGTTGTGCTTACAGCCCAACACCGTGCAGGACGTTTGGTATTTGCCAGAGAACACCAAGATTGGCAAATTCGCCACTAGCGCCCTGTGCTCTTCACAGATGAAAGCAGGTTCACACTGAGCACACGTGACAGACGTGACAGAGTCTGGAGACGCCGTGGAGAACGTTCTGCTGCCTGCAACATCCTCCAGCATGACCGGTTTGGCGGTGGGTCAGTCATGATGTGTGGTGGCATTTCTTTGGGGGCCGCACAGCCCTCCATGTGCTCGCCATTAGGTACCGAGATGAGATCCTCAGACCCCTTGTGAGACCATATGCTGGTGCGGTTGTCCCTGGGTGCCTCCTAATGCAAAAACAATGCTAGACCTCATGTGGCTGGAGTGTGTCAGCAGTTCCTGCAAGAGGAAGGCATTGATGCTATGGACTGGCCCGCCCGTTCCCCAGACCTGAATCCAATTGAGCACATCTGGGACATCATGTCTCGCTCCATCCACCAACGCCATGTTGCACCACAGACTGTCCAGGAGTTGGCAGATGCTTTAGTCCAGGTCTGGGAGGAGATCCCTTAGGAGACCATCCGCCACCTCATCAGGAGCATGCCCAGGCGTTGTAGGGAGGTCATACAGGCTCGTGGAGGCCACACACACTACTGAGCCTCATTTTGACTTGTTTTAAGGACATTACATCAAAGTTGGATCAGCCTGTAGTGTGGTTTTCCACTTTAATTTTGAGTGGGACTCCAAATCCAGACCTCCATTGGTTGATCAATTTGATTTCCATTGATAATTTTTGTGTGATTTTGGTGTCAGCACATTCAACTATGTAAAGAAAAAAGTATTTCATAAGAATATTTCATTCATTCAGATCTAGGATGTGTTATTTTAGTGTTCCCTTTATTTTTTTGAGCAGTGTATATAAAAAAGTTAAATCACATTTACATAAAGATTCAAACCCTTTACTCAGTAATTTGTTGAAGCACCTTTGGCAGCGATTACAGCTTTGAGTCTTGGGTATGATGCTACAAGCTTGGCACACCTGCATTTGGGGAGTTTTGCCCATTTATCTCTGCAGATCCTCTCTGTCAGGTTGGATGGGTAGCGTTGCTGCACAGCTATTTTCAGGTCTCTCCAGAGATGTTCGATTGGGTTCAAGTCCGGGCTCTGGCTGGGCCACTCAAGGACATTCAGAGATTATTTTTTACACTATTGGTTAGAGCCTGTAAGTAAGCATTTCACTGTAAGGTCTACACCTGTTGTATTCAGCGCACGTGACAAATAAACTTTGATTTGAGATTTGTCCCAAAGCCAGTCCTGTGTTTTCTTGGCTGTGTGCTTAGGGTCGTTGTCCTGTTGGAAGGTGAACCTTCACCCCATTCTGAGGTCCTGATCACTCTGGAGCAGGATTTTATCATGGATCTCTCTGTACTTTGCCCCGTTCATTTTTCCCTTGATCCTGACTAGTCTCCCAGTCCCTGCCTCTGAAAAACATCCCCACAGCATGATGCTGCCACCGTGTTTCACCGTAGGGATGGTGCCATGTTTCCTCCAGATGTGACGCTTGGCATTCAGGCCAAAGTGTTCAATCTTGGTTTCATCAGACCAGAGAATCTTGTTTCTCATGATCTGAGTCCTTTAGGTGCCTTTTGGCAAACTCCAAGCGGGCTGTCATGTACCTTTTACTGAGGAGTGGCTTCCGTCTGGCCACTCTACCATAAAGGCCTGATTGGTGGAGTGCTGCCGAGATGGTTGTCCTTCTGGAAGGTTCTGCCATCTCCACAGAGGAACTCTGGAGCTCTGTCAAAGTGACCATCGGGTTCTTGGTCACCTCCCTGAACAAGGCCCTTCTCCCCCGATAACCCATCCGTATCCACCCGACTATATGTGATCAAATGAAAATCTGAGGCCAGCACCAACCCTAACCCGCAAATATAGAAAATGTGCTGTACAGTTACGTTTTTTTCCCTCTTCAACGTTTATTGAACAATTACGTTTTCCTTCCACATTTAATTGTAAATTGTATTTGTCACATGCATCGAAATACAACAGGTGTGGAATGGTCCGTGAAATGCTTACTTACGAGCCCTTTCTCAACAATGCAGAGTTAAAAAGTAAATGGTAACACGAAGTAACAATATCGAGACTATATATTAGGAGTACCGGTACTGAGTAATTGTGCAGGCGTACGAGGTAGTTGAGGAAATTGAGGTAAAATGTACTTGTAGGTAGGAGTAAAAGGGACTAGGCAATCATGATCGATAATAAGCAGAGTAACAGCAGCGTATGTGAAGAGTGTTAAAGGGTGTGTGTGGCGTCAATATGCATGCGTTTTGTGTGTGTCAGCATATGTAGTGTTGGAGTGTCAGTGTAGTATGTGTGAGGTTGTGGGTAGAGTCCAGTGAGTGTGCATAGAGCTGCTGCTAGAGAGTCAGTGCAAATAACAAGGGTGTCAATGCAAATATTCAGGGTAGCCATTTGATTAACTGTTCAGCAGTCTTGTGGCTTGGGGGTAGAAGCTGTTCAGGAGCCTTTTGGACCCAGACTTGGTGCCCCGGTACCACTTGCCGTATGGCAGCAGAGAGAACAGTCTATGACTTGGGTGGCTGGAGTCTTTGACAGTTTTTAGGGCCTTCCTCTGACACCGCCTGGTATAGAGGTCCTGGATGGCAGGGAGATCAGCCCCAGTGACGTACTGGGCCGTACGCATTACTGTCTGTAGCCAAGCAGTTGTGATACCAAGCGGTGATGCCAACAGTCAAGATGCTCTCAATGGTGCAGCTGTTTTGAGAATCTTTTCAGATCTTTTCAGCCTCTTGAGGCGTTGTCGTGCCATCTTCACTCCTGTGTTGGTGTGCAGGGGCCATGATGGGTCCCTAGTGATGTGGACACCGAGGAACTTGAAGCTCTCTACCAGCTCAATTACAGCCCCGTCAATGAAGATGGGGAAGTGCTCGGCCCTCCGTTTCCTGTAGTCCACGATCAAATCCGTCTTACCTCATTTGAATATTTAGGCCTATTGAACAGGAGCCTAATGTTTTTCTGAAACACATTTCAAACAATAGACAAAGTCAAGCAATAAATCACACCTTCCGCATGCTTCTATGAAAAGGCCTACGCACTAATGCCCGATTTAAAAAAATATATTTTTTTTTTAAATTATGAAAGAAAAAAACTCTATGTATAAATATGAATTGCACAGTAATTATTATTGATTATTTTGCTATGCATTTTTTTCTCTTTACCCACCTGCTGTTCATCCACATAATATTTAATGAATCTAAACCTGCCCGCTCCACGGATATAACCGCAGGGACTGCAGGTTATGAGTCGACCGGCGCATCACTAACACACACTGACCTACTGCTGTTTGTTCATATACGCTCTCTTAATTTATACACACAGCTCATTTAATCCTCTCGTGTTATGGCTGAGTTGAATCACCAGCTAGGTGTGTGTGTGTGTTGTACCTGTGTTTCTAGTATGTGTGTTGTGTGTGTGTGCGACTGCTCTGTGGTGTTGCTGCTGTGTGGTGCTTTAGTACATTATGACTGACAGGTTCATTAGTTTATTTCTAATGAATGTATGCACGATTGATGGGTATGGAGAGAAAGAAAAATAATTATATTGATTGGAATTGAGAGCGAGAACGCTGTGATAATGTTATTCATCTCCTGCTCTTCCCTCTCCCCTCCTCCCCCTCCTCCCCAGGCCTGCGCAAGGTGATGGTGCGAGCCCACCGGCAGGCATGGTGCTGGCAAGATGAGTGGTACGGTCTGACCATAGAGGACATCAGACAGCTGGAGCTGGAGACCCAGCTAGCCCTGGCCAGGACGATGGCCCAGTACAGTCTCAGTGACACCGAGGAGGGGGCGGAAGTGACCTCTGCCACCCCCGACCAGGACCAGGAGGGAGTGAAGACCCTGGGGGAGGGGGGAGAGGTGGAGGGAGGACGGACAGGGCTGGGAGATGCGTTACAGACGCGTGGTGAGCTCACCAAGCAGTGGTCGACTTCGTCCAAGTCGTCTAATAGATCCTCGAAGAGAGGAGGTGAGTGGGGCGATGCATTTCTCTGTTCAATAATTACCAAGTCCCAAAGAGAATAGTGCCCTCACTCTATTTCCTATTTCCTGTCCACACAGGAAGCCCCGTCCACCAGAACATCTCAGAGTGGCGGATGCAGAGTATCGCTCGTGACTCCGAGGACAGCACGGACGACGAGTTCTTTGACGCTCACGGTTTGCTATGACATTTTATTTCCAGACCGCTATTACAGTTACTACATCAGCTGTTACTTACTGGAGTTCTATGACTGTTATTACATCTTATTACAACTGTTACTGATGTCTGTCTCCTCAGAGGACTTCTCTGGGGATGAGGAGATGCTGTTACATGCCAAGGAGATGACCAAGTGGAGTTCCAACGACCTAATGGACAAGATGGAGACTACAGAGACGGACGAGGGCCAGGGTAGGACAACACACACACCTAGTTAAGGCATATGTAGTAAGTCTGTAATGTCTAGGTTAATATTTTTTAAATGTATCTCAATTGTGAAGTATTTCTGTCTATAATATATTTTTTGGAATGTGTCGGACCCCAGGAAGATTAGCTGTCGCCTTTGGCGTCGGCTAATGGGGATCCCAGTCAAATCCAAATCAAAACACATACTGTACACACACACACACAGGTCCGTTCGTCATTAAGATTTCAGATCTTCATGTCCTATATCGTCCTTCAGCAAGTTAATTTGTTTCATGAAAAACAATTGTGTGTGTGTGTGTTTACAGAGAACCTGTATCAGTCGGGTGAAGAGTATGCCGCGACCAGTAGTGACGAGAGACTCCTTGAGGTATGCTTCCAATGTAACACCTCCTCATCTAGTCCCCAGGAGGAGTAGCCGCTGCTTCTGCAAAAGCTAATGGGGATCCAAATCGACAAATAGCAGTAGGAAGAATGTATGAGAGTAGCCAAGTAAACAACATCATGAGTTCTCACTGAGTTTACTGACTATAGCTTCATCATTTCTTAACAACATTTCTTAACAATACATTAACAGCAATGTTTGCAGTCAAACCAGTACTGTAGCAGTTGGCTTATTGAAGTTGTGTGTCAGTTTGAGAATGCTTTGATCCCATCTGGTCCTAATGACAGCCAGAGGTGGAGGGAGAACATCCCAGAGTAACGTCTATCGGGGATAGTAGATCACGTGTAAATACTATATCAGTGTTTGTTGTTGCTCTTTGTGTGCAGCAGCACGTCTCTCTGACGCGCACACACACACACACACACACACACACACAGGCAGCATCTCAGTGTGTTATCCTCTCTGTGTCCAGCGTCACGTCTCTAGTAAACGGAGACGCCGCTCCACTGCCGGGTCCCGCAGACGACCAGCTGTTAAGTCTGACCCCCTAGTCCCAGCCCCACAGTGCACTGTGGTTCAGAGGTGGTGTTGTAGCCTTCAGTCGGGTGTTGTGTTACTGTAGGCTGTGAAAAGATGTTGTTTCAGTTCCAATTTGAATGGTCTCTTTCTCTATTCTACTTTAATTCCCATGATTTCACCCCTTCACAGTCACTGCATATTGGTAACTAATCAAGGAGCGCCCTTCTTTCTCCCGTAGGATGGGTCGTCTCGGCAGTGTCTGGCGCCCTCAAAGATCCACGTTCTCCTCCTGGTGCTTCACGGGGGTAACATCCTAGACACTGGAGCAGGTATACAACATCCCAACACAAACACTTACAGTCATCCTCACTTTGTTTGTTCTTGGATAGACAATGTAACAATATTGTATGACTATTTACTCGTAATTACTCCCAGGTGAGCCAAATAGTAAGCAGGCGGACGTCAACACTCTGACCGGAGCGTTTGAGACAGTGATGAGGGTCCATTACCCAGCAGCCCTAGGACGCATCGCCATCCGCGTGGTTCCTTGCCCCGCGGTGTGTGCCGACGCCTTTTCCCTGGTGTCCAAGTGAGTACATACGCACGCACGCACACATACACACACACACACACATACCCTAACCCTCTATCTCTCCTGACCAGTCTCAGTCCTTATAGTTATGACGAGGGCTGCCTCTCCAACAGTCAGGACCACATCCCTCTAGCTGCACTGCCTCTATTGGCCACCTCCGCTCCCCAGTACCAGGATGCCGTGGCTACCGTCATCCAACGAGCCAATCAGGTGTATGGGGACTTCTTAAGGTCCTTGGAAGGGACATCCTTCTCCGGACAGGTCAGTGCAGAGGACCAGAGTCAAAGTTTCGAGGTCCCGGATGTTTCTGACAGCTATTGCGTATTATTTTCTCTATGTTGAACTTAAAGGCATGCGTTCTCTCCTCCTGTAGGTGTGTGTGATCGGGGACTGTGTAGGTGGTATCCTAGGGTTTGATGCTCTGTGTAGCAGTAACGTCACCGTCTCAGAGAGCCAGAACAGCAGCAGACGAGGCAGCACTGTCAGCGTACAGGTTCCTTCCTCTAGTCCTTTAAGTTGCACCCGAATTCCCTCCTTTATCTGTGCTGTAAATCGGACTGCTACTAACTATATGTGCCCCCCCCCTCTCTCTCTCCTCCCCCCGCCTTGCCCTCCATCTCTCCAGGACACAGACCTCCTCTCCCCAGGCATCATAATAAACAGTGTCTCTCCTTCCTCTCCATCTTCTCCGTCTCTGGAGGGCAGTCGCCATCTTAGTCGCAGTAACATTGACATCCCTCGCAGCTTAGGGCCTGACGACCCCAAGACTATGCTGCCACGCAAACGCAGTGACTCCTCCACCTACGAACTAGACACCATCAAACAGCACCAGGCCTTCCTGTCCAGGTCAGAGAGAGAGACAGACAGACAGACACACACACACACACACACAGTATAGCGACAATGACCATCATTGTTATCAAATGTTCACTTTGCCCATGTAAATGTTTCATTGTTTACACCTGTCGGCTGACTCTTCCCCCTCTTTTTTGTCACCTCCTTTCTCTCTCTCCATCTCTACCCCCCTTCCTTCCCTCTGTTTCTCCAGTCTCCACAGCAGTGTGTTGAGAACAGACCCGGGTTCGAGGCGCTCCAGCAGCAGTACCATGCTAGAGGGAGGGGGGTCGCTAGGGAGGCTGGACTTCGAGGTGGCAGACTTCTTCCTCTTTGGTTCTCCTCTGGGTCTGGTGCTGGCACTGAGGAAGACTGTTGTGCCGTCTATAGATGGTGAGGAACACCTTCATCAGAGGTTGAAATCAGTAGCCAGTAGACTATACTAGACTATATCCTGTTGACTATAGGCTATATTCCAACTGCAGCCAACAGTCTTTGCCATGCATGGAGTTGGCCTTTTAAGGAGTTGGCCTTTTAAGGAGTTGGCTAAAGCAGAAATAGACTATAAGCAGAGTTGCCACTTTTCAGAATTGTATTTACTGTATGTGTACAGAAAGTCTCACATTTAGTGAGAAGCTGTAAACTAAGCTACTCGGCATCTGTGCGGTGACAGTGTCTTTTCCTGCAGCTGTGGGGGTCGGGCTCTGCCAGGACATCCCTTAGTGAGTTAACATCGGAGTTCAGAGGGTAGAAGTCATGTTTTAGATCTCTGACGCCAGAAGTCCATTGGCTGTGACATCAAGGGATGACATTCAAGACACATGTTCCAAAGTAAACTAAGAACTAAGATGATGAGACAGGGGATAAATAGGAGGTTTAGAAAAAGAGCTGAGAGGCAGCAGAGGAAACCGAGGGGGTTGTGACATGGAGTCTCCAGGGGTTCCAGAGACGTGTTCGTCAGCAGTTGTCACTTCTGCACCCTCGAGACCAGCAGCTTTGATGGAAGTTGTTCATAGTATCCTCCATAGTCTGGTCCAATGGTTTTCAATATGTGAGCTTTGGAAGGAACTCCGATAGCTGTTCCTGTATGTAAAGAACCACTTTCTCTTTTCCTCTTTCTATTTCTCTGTCTCTCTCCAGTCTCAGCGTTGCGTCCAGCTTGTCAGCAGGTGTATAACCTGTTTCATCCAGCGGACCCCTCTGCCTCCCGCCTGGAGCCCCTCCTAGAGAAGAGGTTTCACCAGCTGCCCCCCTTCTGTGTCCCCCGATACCAACGCTTCCCTCTGGGGGACGGGCACTCGGCTCTGCTGGGTGAGGCTCGATACACATGCACGCCCACTAAACTATTCCTTTATGCCTCCGGGATATCTCTCCTCCAAAAAGGAAGCACTCAATTCGCTGTGTGCTTTGTCCATATGCTCTCATAGTGCGATACCTGTGTCCAGATATTATCAGGTATAATGTACTATGGGAGCATAATGTTGTATGTCAGTTAGTCCATGTCTGTTCTGTAGTTACGTCCGTTTATTTCTGCCTCTCTGTCTCCCACCCGTGTCTCTCCTGCCTCCTCCCTTCCTATCTCTCTCCCCCACATGTTCCTCCCCCCCAGTGGAGACGATGCAGAGTAACCCCCAGCTCCTGTTGGAGTCAGTACCCCTGCGTTACCAGGAGGGGGGCGTCAGTGAGACCTCCATCCCCGTCCCTGTACTCAACTGGCCCCAACAGGCCGCACAGCTCAACGACAGTGTGTACCCTGTCTCTGTCTGTCTGCTGCCCTGTCCGCTCTCTGTTTGTCTGTCTGTCTGTATCTCTCTCTCTCTCTCTCTCTCGCTCTCTGCATTTCATTTGTTTTTGTAAAAAGTTTTATACAATTAAATTGATTCATTGTTTGATCAATCCACTTCTCTCTCTCTGTCACACACACACTTCTCTCTCTCTCTCTCTCTGTCACACACACACTTTCTCTCCCGTGTCTCCCTCCCTCCATAGCTGACGTGCTCCACTCCCACTGTGGTGTGTTTGTGGACAACCAGTACCCAGCCTCCCCGCTGACCGGACCCCCCCACCCCAGGGGCCTCCGTAGGTCCAGCGAGGCCAGCATCGCCAGCCAGGTGTCAGGCATGGCCGACTCATACACCGCCTCCAACATCACCAACAGTCAGTACTGGACTTTATACTGTTTGATATATCTGTCTTTTTTGCATTTAACAGCAGTGTCTGTGGCTCAGGGAGATGACAACATAAATTCTCTGACATTTTTCACACACTGTTTTGTCGTTCTTCAACCCTTGATTCCTCCGTAGCTACTAAATGCCAAAGCAGCCCGTCTAAGAAGCTGGGTCTCCTTTCCCAGCTAGCGCTTCCTAAACTCCCCTCGAGAAGCCCCTCTCCGCGGGCCAGGAAGAAGATCCGACCCTTCCTCTCTCACGGACGCACCGACTCAGACCAGGGTGACGACGACGTCACCGCTGACGTCACTGCCTCTGATGTCTCCTCAGACTTGCCGTCTGACATCACCGATACGAACTCTGACCCCCCGTCGCCAGACACGCTGATGGACGTCGAGCAAGGTAGTCTGGGTACTGTGGTTTGAATCCTGTGTGACCCCCCCCCCCCCAGGACTCCCATCTGTGTGCCTTGTCGTTGGTCTCCTTCAAGCTACAGCTGAACCACTGCAGTGCTACAGCTCCTCTCCCTTCTCTTCTCCTCTACAGCTTGTACCCTAAATGTACTGCAGTGCTTCCCAAACAGGAGTTATGCCAAAGTCCTCAATCAAAGACCCAGTCTTTAGCCGGGATTGAAAAGAGGGACCACTGATCTTGTCTATGTTACCCTCTCCCTCCTCAAATCAAAACTGGCCCTCTGCTCCAGTTCAATCTGCCCCTGACACCCCATTCTACTCCAGTGTGGACCTGTGACTTTCCGTCTGTACTATAGAGCCTCTCTCTTGGACTGTAAATCTCTGGATGAGCACACTTCCCTCTACTGTGGAACCCTTTTTTGTCTGGAACTGACCAGAAATACACATCGACGTCTTTTACAAACCCTGTCGTCTTTTCTCTACTGTGATTATGTGTCAGACTTCTCTCTCTCTCTCTCTCTTTCTGTCTCTCTCTCGCTCCTTCTCTTCAGTTGCATCTCGGTGGTGGGGCAGTAAGAGGATGGACTTTGCCTTGTACTGTCCTGATGCCCTCACAGCCTTCCCCACTGTAGCCCTGCCTCACCTCTTCCATGCGTCGTACTGGGAGTCCACTGACGTCGTCTCCTTCCTACTCAGACAGGTATGACTGCTTATGAATTATTTTAAAAAATTTATGAGTGGATCAGCTTAATATTGCGGAAAGAATGTTGCTTCCAATGTAATTGTCTGCATCATTTCCAATCCCCCATATTTTTTTAGTAAATATATATATCCATACACACATGCAAATATATACATACACATACCTATATAGACATACATACTTTTTAAAAGAAAATACCTTTATTATTATTCCCCGCAAACCCTTCCGCCGATCCCCCAATTGGAGTAAACTAATAAACACTTCTGCTTCTACCTTCAATCCATACATCTTATACACACTCTACAGACACAGTCTACTTTACAATAGTTCTCTCTTGTTTGTTCTTAGTGCTTCCTCTATTTCTGATGTCCATCCAGTTTGATTTCTATTTGTAACTATGCTATTTCACAAAAGCTCCGAACCTATGTACATTCTACAGATCCCTTATGCCCTACATTGTTGATCTTGTTATTGGTCCCACCCTTCAGCTCCACTCAACCCCTCCCATCTGTCCATCAACATCATCCATTTTGGATTTCTACTTGCCATATATTTTTCAACTGTGCTGTGATGCTTCACAAAAGAATTGAACCTTCCTATTATCATAGCTTCTACAGATTGTAAATTAAAAAGAACATTTTTGCTAAAATAATGATTATATTATTGATTGATTGACTATGGCTTTTCAAATCACCCAGTATTGCTATCTGTAGTGTTAGTTCTAGGCAAATGTTGCAATTCTTCAGCCATTCCTGGACCTGTGACCAAAAATGAGTTACATATGGACAATACCAAAAAAAATGATCTAATGACTCTGCCTCCTCACATCAGAATCTGCAGAGCTGGGAAGATTGTATCCCCCATATATATAACATTCTATTAGTTGCAAGAATTTTGTATAGTAATTTATATTGAAAAGTTTTGAATCCGGCGTTGTTTTGCGTATCAATTCATAAACCATGTGCCATGGAATGGGTACATCGCAAATCTCTTCCCAACTATTTTGCAATTTATATGGCAAAGCTGTCCGTTTTTTGGTCCTTAAATGAAATTGGTATATGTTTTTATTTATCACACTTTTCTTTAACCATTTATGTTCTTTAATACAGGGCCGACATACAAGTTCCTTACTTTTTTCCCCTTCTACTTGCGTCTTCCATTTTTGTGGTAATGCTGCAAATAATTGGTTGTAATTTTGGGTAGAGCAGACATTTCTATATGTCTGTGTTAGCTGCATGTGTGACATAACTCCACCAGTCCTATTTATGATATCATTCACAAAAATTATACCTTTTTTAAACATTTCTTCGATAAATAGTTTTTTTTTATCAGTTAGTATATTTGAATTTAACCACAATATTTGTTGTACTATTTGTTCCGTCCTTTCAGGTGGATTAAACTGATATTGCAACCAACTTTCTAAGGCTTGTTTAAAAAATTAAGATATTTTGGAGATTATTTCCTTTTCAAACAACCGAAAGTGAGCAGGTGTAATCTGAATAAAGGGGAAAAGGCCCTTCCTGAATATAGGATGAGACATTCGTACCAATTGACTAGAGAACTGCTTATGAATTTCATGTGAATGCTTATGAATGTTCATAGACCTCTTCCATACATCATATTGGAAGTACACTCACAATGCCTCCTTCCTACTCAGAGAGGTAAGACCATATGAATATTAGTTGCCAAATATAATGGCATAGCCTCCTATTGGGCTGGTGAACGCTATATGAATGCCTATGTAATCATCCCTGTCTGTTCCTCCAGGTGATGAGGCATGAGAACTCGAGTATTCTGGAGCTGGACGGTAAAGAGGTGACCGAGTTCAAGCCCTCTAAACCCAGAGAGAAGTGGATCCGCAAGAGGACCCACGTCAAGATCAGGGTGAGGACAGACCACTTCCTTAACCCCCCTTTTTTAGGCTTTCTGTCGGCAAGTTGCAGAGGTATTGACCGCGGTAAACGTCTGTGTGTGTGTAGAACGTGACGGCCAACCACCGCGTGAACGATGCGGTGTTCTCTGAGGACGGAACACAGCTGGTGATGGGACGCTTCATGTACGGACCTCTGGACATGGTCACCCTCACTGGGGAGAAGGTAAAGCCATACTCATTGATGCCAACTTGTCTTGCGGAACAAACGTCAGTTCTGCAACTGAGAGACACTTGCATCCAACTCAATATTTGAGCATAATGTATTGTTTGTCAATGGAACACATGGGCAAGTCAGTCATTATTTGATGTAATATACAGACGTGTTGTGATACTGTTATGTGTAACCTCCTCTTGTTGCCCCCCAGATTGACATCCACATCATGACCCAGCCCCCCTCAGGAGAGTGGGTGTACTTTGAAACCGAGCTGACCAATAGCAGCGGACGCATCTCTTATGTCATCCCAGAGAGCAAAAGGCTGGGCATTGGAGTTTATCCTGTCAAGCTGGTTGTCAGGTAGGTTATGGGTTGAATCCCTTGAAATATCTGATTTGCTTGTTTTCGGTGGGTGTTTTTGAGTATGAGAACAAGTGTTGAATTATGTGTTCCCCCTTGCCACACATTCTCCCTTCCCCTCCCCCGTTTCTCCTCCCTATCTCAGGGGTGACCATACGTTTGCGGACAGCTACCTGACGGTGTTGCCACGGGGAACAGACTTTGTAGTGTTCAGTATCGACGGCTCGTTTGCTGCCAGCGTGTCCATCATGGGCAGCGACCCCAAGGTCAGGGCTGGAGCTGTGGACGTGGTCAGGTAGGAACACGATGGGTCTTATTCTATCATGATTTGTATTTTATGTACTGTTATGTTCCTGACCAGGAGTCACACTACCTAATGTGGCGTACAAGTTGTGAATCAGCAAATGAATAACTTAATAGATAGATAATACACCAGACTCTTTGGGATGTCACCTGCTCACCCACAGCCTGTTCTAACTCTCTCTCTCTCTCTCCCTTCAGACACTGGCAGGACCTGGGCTATCTGATAGTGTATGTGACGGGTCGTCCAGACATGCAGAAGCAGCGTGTGGTGGCCTGGCTGTCTCAGCATAACTTCCCTCATGGAATCGTGTCCTTCTGTGACGGCCTGGTCCACGACCCCCTCAGACACAAGGCCAACTTCCTCAAGTCCCTTATCTGTGAGGTAAGAGGGGCGGGGGGGGGGGGGGGTGAGGGTGTAGGGGTTAGGGTATGGCTTGGGTTGGGTTGGGGTAGGGTGAGTGTGTTGTTCGGGGTGGGTTGGGGTAAGGGGACCTAAGGTTTTTAAGTTAGGTTTCTACTGTCACAAATACACTACATTGCTCGTCGAACATCTCAATCTAATATCATGGGCATTAATATGGAGTTGGACCCCCCTTTTCTGCTATAACAGCCTCCATTCTTCTGGGAAGTCTTTCCACTAGATGTTGGAACATTTCTGCGGGACTTGCATCTATTCAGCCACAAGAGCATTAGTGAGGTCGGGCACTGATGTTGGGCGATTAGGCCTGGCTTGCAGTCGGCGTTCCAAATTCATCCCAAGGTGTTCGAGGGGTTGAAGTCAGGGCTCTGTGCAGGCCAGTCAAGTTCTTCCACACCGATCTCGACAAATCATTTCTGGATAGACCTCGCTTTGTGCATGGGGGCATTCCCAAACTGTTGCCACAAAGTTGGAAGAACATAATCGTCTAGAATTTCATTGTATGCTGTAGCGTTAAGATTTCCCTTCACTAGAACTAAGGAGTCTGAACAATGAAAAACAGCCCCAGACCATTATTCCTCCTCCACCAAACTTTACAATTGGCACTATGCATTGGGGCAGGTAGTGTTCTCCTGGCATCCCCCAAACCCAGATTCGTCTGTCAAACTTCCAGATGGTGAAGAGTGATTCATCACTCCAGAGAATGCTTTTCACTGCTCCAGAGTACAATGGCGGCAAGATTTACACCACTCCAGCAGTCGCTTGGCATTGCGCATGGTGATCTTAGGCTTCTTTGCGGCTGCTCTGCCATGGAAACCCATTTCATGAAGCTCCCGGCGAACAGTTCTTGTGCTGACGTTGCTTCCAGAGGCAGTTTAGATCTCGGTAATGAGTGTTGCAACCGAGGACAGACGATTTGTACGCACAACGCAGACGATTTGTACACACTGTGACCTACTACTTCGCGGCTGAGCCATTGTTGCTCCTGGACGTTTTCACTTCACAATAACAGCACTTACAGTTGACCGGTGCGGCTTTAGCACGGCAGAAATTTGATGAACTGACTTGTTGGAAAGGTGCCATATATATATATATATCAACTGTAAGTGTAACAACAACAATGTTTCTAACAGTCCATTCCTGTGTGTGTGTGTGTGTGTGCAGGCCCATATGAAGATATTTGCCGCGTACGGCTCTACTAAGGATATCACAGTGTACTCCTCCTTAGGCCTGCCCCCATCACACATCTACATAGTGGGACGGCCCACCAAGAGGATGTCCAGCCAGTGTCAGGTACCAAACTAGCTGGTAGAAAGTGCACTGTCGCCAACAAAAAGTGATCAATTAAAGTGTTGAAATGCTTAACTTCCAACTTCAACTCATTAAATAGATAGAATGCGCAAATGTGTTCCTATAGATGAATAGTTTAGTAGATGAGGGGTTGAGCTGATCTCGTCTCCATTCCTACCCCCTCTCTTTTTCCTCTTTCTCCCTCTCTCGATCTCCCCCTCCTCTCTGTCAGTTCATCCCAGACGGCTATGCGTCCCATCTCTCCCAGCTGGAGTACAGTCAGAGGTCTCGTCCTGCCAAGACCGCCAGCGCCCGTATTGTTCTCCGTAAGGGAAGCTTCGGACTGGGCGCTGCCGGGGGGGACTACCTCCGCAAGCGCAACCACATCCTGCGCTCCATCAACTCAACTGGGGGGGCGGGCTCTAGCTCCCCTGGCCAACCAGGACGCACAGAACGCACGCTGAGCCAATGCGAGGTAGAGAGAGAGAGAGCAGGAGCGGGGACCCAGAGGAGTATGAGTATAGCTGCTGGGTGTTGGGGCCGCACCGGGAGCACCAAGGAGGGGTCAGGAGGATTACTCAGCCCAAAATAGGACTCACCAGACTGGGCTACAGGGGGGAGGGGACCCTGCCTGACTCTACCTGGAGCACCATGATCTTTGGACTGGCCGCGAGAGAGACAAGGAGAGAGGATGGATGGAGATAGGAAAAAGTATGTTTAAGAGAGAGAGAGAAAGGAAAGGGTGGGATAAGGTTTATTGAGGGGTGGAAAGTGAGAGGGAGGGAAAAGGGCCAAAGAGGGTGAGCAAGAGGAGGAAGCAGGGTCTCTTGGGAAATAGATACGAAAGGAATAGAGAGAGAAGAGATTGGTTGAGTGAAAAGTAAAGCCAGAAACATGGGAGGTGCTCTGACTTTGCTGTAAAGATCAAATTACATTTCTACTGTAGCATTAGAGTCTCACAGTCAAGACTTTTATATTACCTACCTTGGCCACTAAAATAAAATAACTGGAAAATAAAATAAATTAAAACTAAAAACAAACGATCGTAAGCCTTAATCGTCACCCCCTGAGGGCCTGGAGTGCCTACCCTTGTCTGAGTAATTGTTGAATGTACTCGCTCTACCTAGAGGACAATGGGAATTCGCACACATACAAACACCCCAGCTCAGGACAGGCCCGGACAGTGGAGCCACAAAAATAAGACTCAAATGGTGATCTGGAGGTCAGTCTGTAGCCATGGCAACAAGTCAACAACTTCATCTGTTTTTATTCCTCTATCCGCTGAGATACACCTCCTTCCTTCCCGCTTACCCCATTGTGTCTGGCAATAAGAAAACGAGTCCACTCACACTGCCCGGAGAGAAGCACCACTACCCTATAGAAAGAGAGAGGGAAGAGGAAAAGCAAGAGGAAGAGGGCTGGAAGGAAAGAGGGTGGATACAGAGAGAGATGCAAGACAAAAGGGAGGGAGGGGAAAGGTTATGGATGACATGTACAATTTCCTCTAGTCTATTCCTGGGCCATTTCTCTACTTTTATCAGTGTGGTACTACACAGCGATTTCTACCGTTGACCTCAGCTCCAGTCCTTTTCACTCCGTAACAGAGTAGCTACTGTACTGTACCACGTCTTTCAGCATGGCCTGTGGGCCATCACAGGCCTTAAACCCCAATGACACATTTATAACGTCAGACTCTGAAGGATCCCAGGACTGAGCTAGACAAGGCTTGTCATAACAGTAGACATTAGTGACACTTTTTAAACGCTGAACAAACGGAACACAGCAGCAATCCCTTTACCAGACCATCTGCTTGCAATACCTCTGAGCCACCAGTGGGGGAGCAGTGTCTCTCTCTGTTTTCCAAAAGCATGATGCTGTTGGTATTCATTTCAGTTCATCCTGCGGGCGCCTCTTAGCTATCAACCTTTGTCATTACACACCATTCAGTGACACTCCAGTGGACTTCCCTATGATGCTCAGAGCTCTTTCCTCCTTGAGGGATGTGATGAATGCTATTCATTGGACATTACTACATTTCAGTCTGGATACTAAAAGTGATCTAGGCTTTTCACAGTGATTTAAGTTTTTCAGCGAACCCTCACTATTCAAAGGACGGAAGCGGGACGTTTCATGATTCCTAACAAACAGACGAGGACAGGCGATGAGGTCACAGGAAGAAGGGTTGTAAACGTTCTGAGAGCAGACAGGATGGCCAGACATCCTCAGGGGCAGGAAGACATGCTTTGATTCCACTTTATTTCACAGTTCCCCTCTCCTGTTTTCTTTTTTTTACCTGTTTTTGACCTAATAATAACCACCACCCGATACCAAGTTGTTTCCAATTGTGATTCGTTATCTGAAGTACCAGAGAAAATACCATGTTATTACTTAGCAAATACCAGCTGGTATCGGACTATAAAAGAAAGGGTTACTAATGCTTTCACTAAAGCTATGGCAACCTGTACAGAGAATTTTTGATGAACACCTAACTCTCATACTACCTGTTATCTAATACCTGGCCCCTACTGTATGGTTAGGTATTATCATCGTCTTCAATTATATCCCCATTACTAATCACACAAAGCCAACAATCTCTCTCTCTAGCGGCTGTAGTATCTCAACCTGTTCAACCTCGTTGTTGTTTTTTGCACTCGTTTATGTTGGAGAATCGTGTTACCGTCTCATGTCGCTACATATTTGTTACCTTTTTGTAGTGCATGACATAAAAACGATTCATTATTGCAGGGTATATGTGCTGCAGTAGTACACACACTCGTGTACATTTATTCAATGTCAGGATTACTGAATAATGTAGAATAACGTGCCAAACAGTTGTTGGGTGTGGGAAGCTAATGTGCCAGGCTGTATCCCACCGTTTCTTTGTATAGTGAGAAGAGTCGGGCTTGCATTGAGAGCATGACGGCGTGGCTTTAGTTGAAAAGGCACGTGTTCTATACTGTATTTTAACTATGTCAATCAGATGACTTCTGATTTGCAGATCTTTTTTAATCCAATATGTTGTCCACATCTAAGGGACATAATGGCTAGCTGTATAGGATGTGGTTATGGTTGTACTTTTACTTATAACTTGAGAGCTTGGAAGCTCTAGCATATTGTTTTGATTCTAGGGACATGCTACTATTGCCAACTTGCATTTATTGCAACCTGTTATGACACCGCTCAAGCGCAGTAGCATAGGTGATGATTGTTAGTTAAAGCAATAGTTCACTTCAAAATCAACCTCTTTTTTTTATCAAACATTGATCAGACCTATATATATATATATATATATATATAGATAGATATTTAAAAATAAAATAAAAAAGGTTGTAACTTCAAGTCTCTGTCCCACACCATTTGTTGTGTAGATCCAGCTGCATAAGGTCCCTTTTGAGGTTTGACCAAGTCGTACAAACTTTGATCTTTCAGTGAACTACGACTTTAATGAAGGATGTAGACTGGAGCTGGAGGTGACGATCTGGAAGGCACTAGGGAAGGTATTGGATACAGCCATACTGTTTCCCCTCTGCCCTGTGGTCTGGTGATGATGAGCTGAATGTCTTCCTGCTATAGGCTTGGAGAGCCCAGACTGTACATGATCCATGGATATGTCTGTCTGTCTGTCAGTGTAGATACTGTAAAAAAGGATACTGTATATGTAGGAATATAATGGTTGAGAGGTATTTACTTACGCAACATGAGTTTAATTTCTATTATGGATCTTTCAGGTGAACAATATTTGAAAATGTAGCGTTTTGTTTATGATGAGGACCAACAGTCAGTGGAAGGTGTGTATTTTCTTTGCCAATATTATTGTTTCAGTCGCAGGGTAGCATGACCACAACAAGGCACAGACAGAGACAATCTATCGAACATGCACGAGTATAGACAACATTAACAACATCCACTTATCCACTGTCCCACCCCTTCACACTTCTGCTGTCCCTTTACAAAGGTTAACCGTTAAAGGTTCAATTATTTTATAGTGAAAACAAAACTATTTTTCAAACTGGACCATTTTACAAAGCCTTGACAAAATACTGTATTGCTTCCTATCTTCTGTGAAGGCAGTTTTGTCCCCCCTTCAGAATGAAGAAATGTTTGATTGTGAACTTGTCATGTGAAATTCCATCCTGATGAACCTTCTATTTTACCTGTAATATGTGGTGTTCAAAATAATTCAGGCTGGGTTAGCCATCAATATTGTATACAGTAGTTATATATAAATTATGTTAACCACTAACCCTTATAGTATGTCTTGAAATTGAAATGTATTCCAGAAAGAACTATTGTTTATATTTGAGAATATTAGAATTATTGCCACTTTAGTAGCAGTCTTGCATGTACTGTACTATTAGATGCCAGTTTTACACTCGGTACAGAACATGTTCTACTTTATGGGGCCACGTGTGTGACTGAATAGTTATTATAGTTCAATGCCTTGTAGATATGTCAAGGATAAATAATCAACAAAGGGCTATGCGTTCTATGGAACATATTGAAGATGTTTCCAGAGAACGCATAGAGCCCCGAGTTGATTATCCTTTTCATACCATGGCTATAACTGAACACATTTGGCACTAAAAATGTGTTAATTTGTTTACTGGATAGCTACAACAGTTGCCTTGGTAAACAAACAGACTTGCTAGTTTAGCTAACCAAGCCACCAGTCCTAGCTTGCTATTATGAAAATGTAATTCAACAATGCCAATAACGTTTTCAATTCGACTTTTGCTTTCAAAAACAGCTCAAACATAGAGCATGTAAGAATTAACTATAGCCAATGAATTCTACCGTGCTGATATACCCTGTGTTATAGGGAAATAATGCATGCTCTAGAATGCCCTTCAAGCCATTCAGAAACAAGTATTCAACAACTCCATTGATAAGTCCCAGTCGGTATTAAATCGTATTCAATTCTTGTTGGCTGCTTGTTTAAGTCGATTACAAAACTACATTTGAGAAAGGTACAACATGCATATAGATTGCTTTTCAACATCGCCTGCTCCCGAGCATTCTCTACTTAGAAATACGTCATATTGTAAGGCTTCCCTCGTGCGCCTTTTCATGACGGTGCTAGGAGGGGATGACTGAGTGCTAGCTAGCTACCGACCGGAACATTAAGCTAGCCAAGACCAACAACATAAACAAACGGAAAACATTTAATCACAGGTAAGACATTTAGTACAGTCCGTTTGTAACTCCACTCACTACTTATAGCTGTATAGTCCGTTTGTTTGTGTTGTTGGTCTTCCTAGCTTAGTGTGCCGGTCGGTATCTAGCTAGCTAGCACACTACTCGTGTGGCTGTTAGCGCTGTTATGAAAAGGGGCACGAGGGAAGCCCTACAATATTACACTTTTCTAAGTAGTTAAAATACTTGGGAGCATTCAATATTGAAAAGTAATCTTTAGGCATGCGGTACTTTTCTTAACTGTAGTTTTGTAATTGACAAAAACAAGTAGACAAAGACAAAATTGTGTTCGAAAAAGGTCAAGTTTTTGCTGTGAGCCAATGGCGTAACCAAGGTGATGGTTGGATTGGTTTCCCCCTAGGCGTTCTGGGCCGCGACGTTCTATCTAATACCGACTAGGAGTATAAACAGGTATAACGAGAACTATATAACAATGTGTTCAGTCGGTTCTGTGCTAACGTTCCACTCCTTGTCATGCCAACCATTTTTTTAATGTTTGAAATGGCATGGATGTGGCAACGACTGTAATGCACAAACAGACTGCATTTCAGGCTGACGATGTGTACCCACGGTGTAATTAACACTGTACCTGCTTATGTAGCTGCCATGTAAATACATAGATTTCTGAACATTTTGTTAATATACTGTAAAGTGGGACCAATATATTTAGCTACATACAGTATACATAAAATGTATGTCATTTACTCAAGCATTAGTAATATAAAATGTACACAAGCTTTACTGGATTATTTCCATGAACAGATTGGAAATGTTTTGTATTAGTACAATGCCGTTATGATTATCATAACACTGTAAATATACATATACAGTGCATTCGGGAAGTATTTTTTCCACATTTTGTTACGTTACAGCCTTGTTCTAAAAGGGATCTAAAATCAATCTACACACAATAGAAATTGTTGCAAATGTATTAACATTTAAAAAAACAACTGAAATATAAAATGTACAAAAGTATTCAGACCCTTTACGCAGTACTTTGTTAAAGCACCTTTGAGAGCGATAACAGCTCGAGTCTTCATTGGGTACACAACTGTATTTGGGGAGTTTCTCCCATTCTTCTCTGGAGATCCTCTTAAGCTCTGTCAGGTTGGATGGGGAGCGTCACTGCACAGCTATTTTCAGATCTCTCCAGAGATGTTTGATCGGGTTCAAGTCTGGGCTCTGGTTGGGCCACTCAAGGACATCAGAGACTTGTCCCAAAGCCTCTCCTGCGTTGACTTGGCTGTGTGCTTAGGGTGTGCTTAGGGTCGTTGTCTGAGGTCCTGAGCGCTCTGGAGTAGGTTTTAATTAAAGATCTCTCTGTACTTTGCTCCGTTCATCTTTCCCTCGATCCTGACTAGTCTCCCAGTCCCTGCCGCTGAAAAACATCCCCACAGCATGATGCTGCCACTACCATGCTTAAACATAGGGATGGTATCGACCAGGTGATGAACGGTGCCTGGTTTCCTCCAGACGTGACTCTTGGCATTCAAGCCAAATAGTTCAATCTTGGTTTAATCAGACCAGAGAATCTTGTTTCTCATTGTCTTGAGAGTTTTTAGGTGCCTTTTGGCAAATTCCAAGTGGGCTGTCCTGTGCCTTTTACTGAGGAGTGGCTTCAGTCTGGCCACTCTACCATAAAGGCCTGATTTATGGAGTGCTGCAGAGATGGTTGTCCTTCTGGAAGGTTCTCCCATCTCCACAGAGGAACTCTGGAGCTCTGTCAGAGTGACCATTGGGTTCTTGGTCACCTCCCTGACCAAGGC
The DNA here is from genome assembly GCF_034236695.1 of Oncorhynchus nerka. Lineage (NCBI taxonomy): Eukaryota > Metazoa > Chordata > Actinopteri > Salmoniformes > Salmonidae > Oncorhynchus > Oncorhynchus nerka. The sequence goes on from NC_088399.1 coordinate 47,520,358, forward strand.
CCTTCTCCCCCGATTGCTCAGTTTGCCTGGGCAGCCAGCTCTAGGAACAGTCTTGGTGCTTCCAAACTTCTTCCATTTCAGAATGATGGAGGCCACTGTGTTCTTGGGGACTTTCAATGCTGCAGAAACTGTTTGGTACCCTTCCCTTCGACCCAATCCTGTCTCGGACAATTCGTTTGACCTCATGCCTTAGTTTTTTTTTGTTGCTCTGACATGCACTTTCAACTGTGGGACCTTATATAAACAGGTGTGTGCTTTTCAAAATAATGTCCAATCAATTGAATTTACCACAGTTGGACTCCAAGTTGTAGAAACATCTCAAGGGTGATTAATGGAAACAGGATGCACCTGTTTGTTATTTTTCATAAATTTGCAAAATGTGAAAAAAGTCAAGGGGTCTGAATACTTTCCAAATGCACTGTGTGTGTGGTATGTATGTATGTGTATATATATATATATGGTAACATATATTGTTCGAGGTGGCAATAATTTAAGTACATTTTGAGTATATGCAGTTTATTTGACATAAGTGCATAATCATATAATGAATATTTGAATTTGAAGGCATGTACATAAATTAAATAGTGTTTTGTACCTCTTACAATCTCACCCATTTCCCTTTGTAGTTTGTAGCAGGTCTGGATTTCAAATAGTCATTATTAAAGAAGTCTGTAGGGAGTATACATATGTAATTGATGTGGCACTCTTATTCAAAACACCACCAACATCAGAATTGCTTCTTTGGGTGGTTTTGATACCAAGATTAGTTTTCAAAACAAGGAGTGGGTACAATGTTTAGTTATGTATGAACAGTTCCTTTTTACTTTTTCAAAATGTTGCTGTGTTACAAAGTGGTATTAAAATGTATTTAAATGTCATTTTCTTTGTCAACGATCTACACAAAATACTCTTAATGTCAAAGTGAAAGAAAAATTCAAACTTGTAAAAAGGAAAAACACTAATATTACTCAATTAGATAGGTATTCAACCCCCTGAGTCAATACATGTTTGAATCACCTTTGGCAGTGATTACAGTCATGCTGGTTAAGTCTCTAAGAGATTTACACACCTGGATTGTGCAACATTTGCCCATTATTCTTTAAGCACTGTCAAATTGGTTGTTGATCGTTGCTCGATCACCATTTTCAGGTCTTGCCATAATATTTTCAAGTGGCTTTAAGTCCAACTGTAACTCAGCCGCTCAGGAACATTCACTGTCTTCTTGGTAAGCAACTCGAGTGTAGATTTGGCCTTGTGCTTTAGGTTATTGTCTTACTGAAAGGTGAATTCATTTCCCCGTGTCTGTTGGAAAGCAGACTGAACCAGGTTTTCCTCTAGGATTTTCCCGGTGTTTAGCTCCATTCCATACATTTTTTTTATCCTGAAAAACTCCCCAGTCCTTAATGATTACAAGCATAACCATAACATGATGCAGCCACCACTATTCTTGGAAATATGGAGAGTGGTACTCAGTAATGTGTTGTATTGGATTTGCCCTAAACATAACACTTTTGTATTCAGGACAAAAAGTGAATTGCTTTGCTACATTTTTTTGCATTATTACTTTAGTGCCTTGTTGCGAACAGGATGCATGTTTTGGATTATTCTGTACAGGCTTCCTTTTTTTCACTCTGTCAATTAGGTAAGTATTGTGGAATAACTACAAGGTTGTTGATTCATCCTCAGTTGTCTCCTATCATAGCCGTTAAACTCTAACTTTTTTAAAGTCACCATTGGCCCCCTGAGCGGTTTCCTTTCTCTCCGGCAACTGAGTTAGGAAGGACACCTGTGTCTTTGTAGTGATTGGGTGTATTGATACACCATCCAAGGTATAGTTAATAACTTCACCATGCGCAAAGGAATGTTCAATGTTGGTTTATTTTTCCCCCATCTACCAATAGGTGCCTTTCTTTGAGAGACATTGGAAAACCTCCCTGGTCTTTGTGGTTGAACCTGTGTTTTAAATTCACTGCTTGACTTGACAGATAATTGAATGTGTGAGGTACAGAGATCATGTTAAAGACTATTATTGCACACAGGGTGACTTGTTAAGTAAATGTTTACTCCTGAACTTATTTAGGCTTGCCATAACAAAGGTTTTGAATACTTATTGACTCACGACATTTCAGCTTTCAATTTTTTATGAATTTGTAAAAAAAAAAATAATTGAAAAACATCATTCCACTTTGACATTATGGGGTATTGTGTGCAGGCCAGCTCCAAAACATCTCAATTTAATACATTTTAAATTCAGGTTGTAACACAACAAAATGTGGAAAAAGTCAAAGGGTGTGAATACTTTCTGAAGGCACTGTAGTTCCCTCACTGTTCCATCTCTATCTCTCTCGCTCTCGCTCTCTCTGGTTCATAGGTAATTTTACCCTTCCTGGGTGAGCGCTCAATGTATTATTGTCTGTACTGTGGAATAAATACAATTGGACAATAACATATCTGCACTTGTACTTTGTGTTTTCAATACATTTTAAATTACATAGCAATAGTAGATTATATGATGAAATTGGGTGAAATTGAATGGGATTATTGTAGTCCTTTTTGTAGAACCACTTTTTAACCTGTAACATCTAGGCAGTTAAGAGTTGAGTGCTTTGCTCACATTTAACAACAATGTTTAACATGCTTGCCAACAAACACACACCTTCCATAGGTCCTCCAAATAACAATATGGTCATCATCATCATCGCAAACGACACCACCCTTCGATTGTGATCTGTCTCTTAAATTTTCTTCCGCATCGCTCCTATATAAGTCATTTGGTAATACCTATTTAATTGTTTTCTAGATGACAGTCAAGTGAATTATTCATGCAAACGTGAAACCTCGCTACTAAAGTCTGCAATATTTTCTTCATAGGTAAGTGTTTTTCTTCAAGGAGATAAATACTATATCATCAGATTATATGACAGATTATTAGTTTGACTTTGAACCTACTATTTCAATTTAATATTGGAAAATGTTAAGTGTACAAACTGTAAAGTAATGACATTGAATAATGAATTGACATTGACATTGAAGATAATCCTTTTTAATTTAAGGGTTAATAAAGTTCAAAGATCAAGGTTCAAAGTTAGAATAAGCTGGATGAGCTCTGTTCGAGACTATCCTATCAATGGGACATTAAAAACTGTAATATCCTATGTTTCACGAGTTGTTGCTGGATCATACATTGTACAGTTAGCTGGGTTTTCTGTTTATCGGCAAGACTCCTTGTCAACAACAGCTGGTGCGTGATCGCTAACATGCTGACTACACCGCCCACATTGCCTGCGCGAGCGTTGCTAAATAAATGTACACATTTGTTCACCTTTATTTAACCAGGTAAGCTAGTTGAGAACAAGTTCTCAATTACAACTGCAACTTGGCCAAGATAAAGCATACATGTTAGTCAATCACTTCATTCAAACTGCGAATGTCTACATAGCGAAGCTCTAAAATAGAACTTGGTTCTATTTTTGACACTTGACTCTCTGCAAGTCCCGCCTCCAATCTCCTCATTGGTTTTTAGGAGCATATACCCATGTGGGTGATTGAAAGCTAAACATAGGTTCACAGTCCAGTTGGTGGTGGTAATGCACCTTAAAGTTGGTTGCCAACCATCAAATAAAGTCCGAAGAAGAAGACAAAAAAGAAGACTGAAGGAGGAGAGATTACAAGAATATGCGGATTAATTGACGGAGTAGAGGACCTTGTGCATTTCAGGTAAAATAACAAGACAATGTTTATCTCACAGGACAAATTAGCTAGCAACAACTAGCTAGCAAGCTAGCTAAATGGCCATGAATATTACATGCTTTTCGATGTACCAAACAGACCAGGACAGTCGTGAACTACAACAATCTCTGAAACTGGAAACACTTATCTCCCTCACTAGCTTTAAGCACCAGCTGTCAGAGCAGCTCACAAGTTACTGCACCTGTACATAGCCCATCTATAATTTAGCCCAAACAACTACCTCTCCCCCTACTGTATTTATTTATTTTTGCTCCTTTGCACCCCATTATTTATATCTCTACCTTGCACATTCTTCCACTGCAAATCTACCATTCCAGTGTTTTACTTGCTATATTGTATTTACTTTGCCACCATGGCCTTTTTTTTGCCTTTACCTCCCTTATCTCATTTGCTCACATTGTATATAGACTTATTTTTCTACTGTATTATTGACTGTATGTTTGTTTTACTCCATGTGTAACTTCATCCATTCATCATCGTTCATCCAGAACGCCGCAGCCCGTCTGGTGTTCAACCTTCCCAAGTTCTCTCACGTCACCCCGCTCCTCCGCTCTCTCCACTGGCTTCCAGTTGAAGCTCGCATCCGCTACAAGACCATGGTGCTTGCCTACGGAGCTGTGAGGGGAACGGCACCTCAGTACCTCCAGGCTCTGATCAGGCCCTACACCCAAACAAGGGCACTGCGTTCATCCACCTCTGGCCTGCTTGCCTCCCTACCACTGAGGAAGTACAGTTCCCGCGCAGCCCAGTCAAAACTGTTCGCTGCTCTGGCCCCCCAATGGTGGAACAAACTCCCTCACGACGCCAGGACAGCGGAGTCAATCACCACCTTCCGGAGACACCTGAAACCCCACCTCTTTCAGGAATACCTAGGATAGGATAAAGTAATCCTTCTCACCCCCCCTTAAAAGATTTAGATGCACTATTGTAAAGTGGCTGTTCCACTGGATGTCTTAAGGTGAACGCACCAATTTGTAAGTCGCTCTGGATAAGAGCGTCTGCTAAATGACTTAAATGTAAATGTAACTCTGTGTTGTTGTATGTGTCAAACTGCTTTGCTTTATCTTGGCCGGGTCGCAATTGTAAATGAGAACTTGTTCTCAACTTGCCTACCTGGTTAAATAACACCATAGTGTGCTCCAAGATCATCACTTAGCTAAGGACTTTGGGATGAACACCTGCAACTGGATCCTGGACATCCTGATGGGTCGCCCCCAGGTGGCAACGGTAGGTAACAACACATCCGCCACGCTGATCCTGAACACAGGTCCCCTCAGGGGCGCGTGTTTATTCCCCTTCAGTACTCCCTGTTCACCCACGACTGCGTGGTCATGCACAACTCCAACACAATCATTAAGTTTGCAGATGACACGATGGGTGATAGGCCTGATCACAGACTACGATGAGACCGCCTATAGGGAGGAGGTCAGAGACACTGCCAGGACAACAACCTCTCCATCAACGTGGGAAATACAAAGGAGATGATCGTGAACTACAGGAAAAGGAGAGCCAAGCATGCCTCCATTCACCTCGACGGGACTGTAGTTGAGCGGTTCGAGAGCTTCAAGTTCCTTGGTGTCCACATTACTAAGGACCTATCATGTACCAAACAGACCAAGACAGTCGTGAAGAGGGATATACAAAGCCTAGTCCCCCTTAGGAGGCTGAACATATTTGGCATGGGACCTCAGATCCTCAAAAAGTTCTACTGCTGCACCATCGAGAGCATCCTGACTGGTAGCATCACCGCTTGGTATAGCAACTGCTCGGCATCTGACCGCAAGGTGCTACAGAGAGTAGTGCGTACTGCTCAGTACATCACTGGGGTCAAGCTTCCTGCCATCCAGGACCTCAATACCAGGAGGTGTCAGAGGAAGGCCCTAAAAATGGTCAAAGACTCCAGCCACTCCAGTACTGAATCGCCAAGTTTGGGACCAAAAGGCTCCTTAACAGCTTCTACCCCCAAGTCATAATACTGCTGAACAGTTAATAAAATTGCTACCCTGAATATTTACATTGACCCCCTTTTATTTTATTATTATTTATTCTTATGTTTTGTACTGAGTCTCTTGCACAATCTGGATGTACACTCACTGGACTCTAATCACACACTCATACATACTACACTGACAGTCTAACACACACACACACACACACATATACATTCACACTTTTCACATACGCTGCTGCTACTTTGTCTATTATCTATGCATAGTCACTTTACCCCTACCTACATGTACATATTACCTCGACTAACCCGTACCCCTGCACAGTGACTCTGTACCGGTACCTCTTGTATATAGCGTCGTTATTGTTATTTTATTGTGTTACTATTTTTCCATTAGTTTATTTAGCAATGTTTTGTTTGTTTGTTTAACTCTGCACTCTTGGTTAAGGGCTCGTATGTAAGCATTTCACGATAATGTCTACACATGTTGTGTTCGGTGCATGTGACAAATAACATTTGATTTGAAATCATAATGTGGAATAAGGTAAAGATCAGTCTGTGTTCCAGTACACTGGGGTCTGACCTGGAACTAAAAAGGTTATTCAAAGGGTTCTCCTATGGACAGGGGAAGAACCCTTTTAGGTTCCAGAGAGCACTTTTTTTTCTAAGTATGTAATAAACACTTTTAATTAATTATTTGAATTAATAATTAATATGAAACATGTTTATACTGTTATCCAGTGTATAGTAATGTTATTAAGAGCAACATTTATGTAAAGTGATACCCATGAAAACAATAGTGTGCCTGCAGCTGTGCTGCGACTCTGTCAAAAAAGGGAATTATAAAGAAACTAACTCTGCAATATCAGATTATGACAGCTTTAAAAACATCCAGGCTATTAAAAAAATATATCTATTCAAAGAAGAAAGGCAGTGGAGGAGTGCCTGTCTTCAGGCAAAAAAAGCATCCACAGGGCTCTAGACTCATCAATATGATGAGGTGAATCGCGTAAACACAGTTCACTTTCATAGCAGCCACATTGTATTCCTTCTCGCATCTATGCGCTCTCCTCCTCTCACCGTTTCCCTTCGTTTGTGGACTTCAATGCACAACTGATAGAGGAATTCTAAATTCCTGAGTGTTTTGCAGCCAAAACCAAATTCACACTCTTATCTATTTCATGATAAGTTGTAAGTTTATCATTTGCATGAATTAGCAAGAGACCAGTCTTAAAAACAAGTTCAGCATTTATTCTTGATGAGTACTGACCCAAAATACAAAGAACATTACATTTTAAAGAGAGAACATAAAATGACGTCATCGGTTTCACACTCTCTCCCATCCTTACAATAGCGTAGTATACTCAGGCCTGGACATCTTCTACTCCCCTCATAAAACAGACATACCAATCTGTCTAAAAGATGTACTTTTTCTCCCCTAATGGAACATAACCCAAACATTCTTATCTTGTCTGTGTCATGTTATGTCTTGTCCCTGTGCTTTCTCTTCTCTTCGTTTCCCCCTGCTGGTCGTATTAGGTTACTATCTTTCTCTCTCTCTTTCGTTCCGTTCCTGCTCCCAGCTGTTCCCCATTCTCCTAACGACCTCGTTTACTCTCTCACACCTGTCTCCTCTTTTGCCCTCTGATTAAGTCTCTATTTCTCTCTCTGTTTCTGCTTCTGTCCTTGTCGGATTCTTGTTTGCTTTGCCCTTGTCCCGTCCTGTCGTAATCTGCCTCTTTATTAGATGCTGCGTGTGAGCAGGTGTCTCTGTCCTCTACGGCCCGCGCCTACCCTGAGGGACCTGCAGTCTGTTGCCGCTAGCCCTGCAATTCTCCTCTACTACTAGAAGGAGGACTCTCCTGCAAAGATAGAGGATTTATGTTTTCCCTGTTTGGACATCTCCTGTAACGATTGAGGATTTATGTTTTCCCTGTTTGGACATTAAAAGACTGTTTCTGTTGAATCGCTGTTGGGTCCTCACTCACCTGCATAACAGAAGAATCCGAACAAGAATGGACCCAGCGACTTCGGATCCTCTCTACTCAGCCGTCGAGATCCAGGGAGCGATGCTAGGCAGACACGAGCAGGAATTGTCTGCTGCTCGACATGCCGTTGAGACCCTGGCCGCCCAAGTCTCTGACCTCTCGAAACATATTCACAATCTCCGCCTCGATCCACCGGCTACTTCCAGGGCTTCCGAGTCTCCGGAGCCCAGAATTAATAACCCACCGTGTTACTCTGGGGAGCCCACTGAATGCCGCTCGTTCCTCACCCAGTGTGATATTGTGTTCTCTCTCCAGCCCAACACGTACTCCAGGGTACAGCTCGTATCGCCTCGTCATATCTCTCCTTACTGGACGGGCTCGTGAGTGGGGCACGGCAATCTGGGAGGCAAGGGCTGAGTGTACTAACCAGTATCAGAACTTTAAGGAGGAGATGATACGGGTTTTTGATCGTTCAGTTTTTGGGAAAGAAGCTTCCAGGGCCTTGTCTTCCCTATGTCAAGGGAATCGATCCATAACGGACTACTCTATAGAGTTTCGCACTCTTGCTGCCTCCAGTGACTGGAACGAGCCGGCGTTGCTCGCTCGTTTTCTGGAGGGTCTCCACGCGGAGGTAAAGGATGAGATTCTCTCCCGGTAGGTTCCTTCCAGCGTGGATTCTTTGATTGAACTCGCTTTTCGTATAGAACGACGGGTAGATCTTCGTCACCGAGCTCGTGGAAGAGAGCTCGCGTTATCCGTTTCCCCCCTCTCCGCATCACTACCATCTTCCTCCACTGGCTCAGGTGCTGAGCCCATGCAGCTGGGGGGTATTCGCATCTCGACTAAGGAGAGGGAACGGAGAATCACCAACCGCCTCTGTCTCTATTGCGGTTCCGCTGGTCATTTTGTCATTTCATGTCCAGTAAAAGGCCAGAGCTCATCAGTAAGCGGAGGGCTACTGGTGAGCGCTACTACTCAGGTCTCTCCTTCAAGATCCTGTACTACCTTGTCGGTCCTTCTACGCTGGACCGGTTCGGCAGCTTCCTGCAGTGCCTTGATAGACTCTGGGGCGGAGGGCTGTTTTATGGACGAAGCCTGGGCTCGGGAACATGACATTCCTCTCAGACAGTTAGGGAGCCCACGGCCATGTTCGCCTTGGATGGTAGTCCTCTCCCCAGGATTCAGCGTGAAACGCTACCTTTAACCCTCACTGTCTCTGGTAATCATAGCGAAACCATTTCTTTTTGATTTTTCGTTCACCTTTTACGCCTGTTGTTTTGGGCCATCCCTGGCTAGTGTGTCATAATCCTTCTATTAATTGGTCTAGTAATTCTATCCTCTCCTGGAACGTCTCTTGTCATGTGAAATGTTTAATGTCTGCTATCCCTCCTGTTTCTTCTGCCCCCTCTTCTCAGGAGGAGCCTGGTGATTTGACAGGGGTGCCGGAGGAATATCATGATCTGCGCACGGTCTTCAGTCGGTCCAAGGCCACCTCCCTTCCTCCTCACCGGTCGTATGATTGTAGTATTGATCTCCTCAAGAAGCGTTTTACATCCGCTCCTATCCTTGTTACACCTGACGTCTCTAGACAGTTCATTGTCGAGGTTGACGCGTCAGAGGTGGGCGTGGGAGCCATTCTGTCCCAGCGCTCCCATTCTGACGATAAGGTCCACCCTTGCGCGTATTTTTCTCATCGCCTGTCGCCGTCGGTACGTAACTATGATGTGGTAAACCGCGAACTGCTCGCCATCCGCTTAGCCCTAGGCGAATGGCGACAGTGGTTGGAGGGGGCGACCGTTCCTTTTGTCGTTTGGACTGACCATAAGAACCTTGAGTACATCCGTTCTGCCAAACGACTTAATGCGCGTCAGGCTCGTTGGGCGCTGTTTTTCGCTCGTTTCGAGTTCGTTATTTCTTATCGTCCGGGCTCTAAGAACACCAAGCCTGATGCTTTATCCCGTCTCTTCAGTTCTTCAGTAGCCTCCACCGACCCCGAGGGATTCTCCCTGAGGGGCGTGTTGTCGGGTTGACTGTCTGGGGAATTGAGAGGCAGGTAAAGCAAGCACTCACTCACACTCCGTCTCCGCGCGCTTGTCCTAGGAACCTTCTTTTCGTTCCCGTTCCTACTCGTCTGGCCGTTCTTCAGTGGGCTCACTCTGCCAAGTTAGCCGGCCACCCCGGCGTTCGGGGTACGCTTGCTTCTATTCGCCAGCGTTTTTGGTGGCCCACTCAGGAGCGTGACACGCGTCGTTTCGTGGCTGCTTGTTCGGACTGCGCGCAGACTAAGTCCGGTAACTCTCCTCCTGCTCCTACCCCTGGCCTTGCTGTGTCTCAGTCTGTCCCCAGCCACCGCATCTCTCCTGGTCCTGCTCCTAGCCTTGCTGTGTCTCAGTCTGTCCCAAGTTGTCACTCTCCTGGCCTGTTTGGTCCTGATAGCTCTAACTCTTACAGTTCTCTACCCGTGTCTCATTTTAAAAATAATAATAGCACAATGATTCCCTCTTCATCGTTTTCCGGTACGGTCCTGAGGAAAGGAGTTGGGTTCCATCTCGGGACGTGCTGGACCGTTCGCTGATCGGTGATTTCCTCCGTTGCCGCCAGGTTTCCTCCTCGAGTGCGCCAGGAGGCGCTCGGTGAGTGGTGGGGTACTGTCATGTTATGTCTTGTCCCTGTGCTTTCTCTTCTCTTCGTTTCCCCCTGCTGGTCGTATTAGGTTACTATCTTTCTCTCTCTCTTTCGTTCCGTTCCTGCTCCCAGCTGTTCCCCATTCTCCTAACGACCTCGTTTACTCTCTCACACCTGTCTCCTCTTTTGCCCTCTGATTAAGTCTCTATTTCTCTCTCTGTTTCTGCTTCTGTCCTTGTCAGATTCTTGTTTGCTTTGCCCTTGTCCCGTCCTGTCGTAATCTGCCTCTTTATTAGATGCTGCGTGTGAGCAGGTGTCTCTGTCCTCTACGGCCCGCGCCTACCCTGAGGGACCTGCAGTCTGTTGCCGCTAGCCCTGCAATTCTCCTCTACTACTAGAAGGAGGACTCTCCTGCAAAGATAGAGGATTTATGTTTTCCCTGTTTGGACATCTCCTGTAACGATTGAGGATTTATGTTTTCCCTGTTTGGACATTAAAAGACTGTTTCTGTTGAATCGCTGTTGGATCCTCACTCACCTGCATAACAGTCTGAAAAGCTATATCAACTCTTCCCCTTAAACTACCCAAGAGGCACTGACAATTAATTCGTTCTGCTTACATTTTCAGTAACAGCTTAACCAAGAACTCATACTTTTCATACCATAACATAATAGTATTAGAATAAATGGTTCTAATCAATAATGTATACATAATTAATCATTTCAACCATAATTTCCTCCATCAATCCTCCCTTTGATCAAATATTATACATTCAAATCTACAAAATAAAAATATTATTATAAATATTTATCTGACACTTCACCCATCATTAATCAAATCTAACCTTAACTCCAACTGTTTTTAAACCTACATCAGAATCATAACTCCTCTTTCAGGATTTTTGTTACAATCTTTATTAAAAAACAGTTTAATCATTGAAACAAATTACAATCTAATTCCCCTTCATCTCAACACTATTCTCATCAAACATAAATTCCCCTCAAATGGCAGATCCAGATTCGTCCACTTCTTCTGTAGACATGCCTTCAGTCCTCCAGGGGTCAGAACCTGGAACCGGCCCATAACGCCCCATCTGTAGTGACATTGATCTCTCCATAGTCCTGGAAGCAATAACTTTCATACATACACGCAATCAACCACGTACGTACAAAACTAACACAGTCACACAGGTGAAGGTGGCCCATAACATCACATTTTTTCATAAATACTGTTAACCCAAGTTAGTTCAGAGAAGTATCCACCCCAGAGTTTCTGCCAACCCGTGAGCCAGGGTGGTCAAAACAGCTGAGGCTTCGGGCACTGATTCGTCCGGAGCTGTGTTACCTGGGATGTAAGACATGGTCCTGATTATCACGCCCACTTCCCCCTTTTATCTAATGCAATTTCTATTCTGTCAGGTCTTCCAGCTGGTTGCTTCAGTCTGTTCTACAAAACCTTTAATAACACCTCTGGTATTCCTGCTAAAGCGCTGTTGATTATCATAACTATAATTAATCCAGTCCACGTTCTTGTGAGAGTAGAGCCCCGGAAATGCTTAACTCTAATCCTGCTAGGATCTGATTTCTTGCTTTGACTCATCTGGCACCTCCCCTGGAACCCCAATGTTATCAATGTATACCTTGTCATCAAATGACCCAGTTGGAGTGCTTCTAACGATAAACGGGAATCTGACTATCACCCCTGGTGAGACAAAACCGCGACTCGTCAGTGAAGAGCACTTTTTGCCAGTCCGGTCTGGTCCAGCGGCACTGGGTTTGTGCCCATAGGCAACGTTGTTTCTGGTGAGGACCTGCCTTACAACAGGCCTACAAGCCCTCAGTCCAGCCTCTCTCAGCCTATTGCGGCCAGTCTGAGCGCTGATGGAGGGATTGTGCATTCCAGTTGTTGTTGCCATCCTGTACCTGTCCCGCAGGTGTGACGTTTTGGATGTACCAATTCTGTGCAGGTGTTACACGTGGTCTGCCACTGCAAGGATGATCAGCTGTCCGTCCTGTTTCCCTGTAGCGCTTTCTTAGGCGTCTCACAGTATGGACATTGCAATTTATTGCCCTGGCCACATCTGCAGTCCTCATGCCTCTTTGCAGCACGCCAAAGGCACGTTCACGCAAATGATCAGGGACCCTGGGCATCTTTCTTTTGGTGTTTCTACCCTTTACAATGAAGATCTGTGAAGTTATTTGGATTTTTACGAATTATCTTTGAAAGACAGGGTCCTGACAAAGGGACGTTTCTTTTTTTGCTGAGTTTATATTGTCAACTCAGCAAAAAAAAGAAATGTCCCTTTGTTCAAGGACACATTCAATTTCTGTTTGTCACATGTCTGTGGAACTTGTTCAGTTTGTCTCAGTTGTTGAATCTTGTTATGTTCATACAAATATTTACACGTTTAAGTTTGCTGAAAATAAACGCAGTTGACAGTGAGAGGACGTTTGTTTATTTGCTGAAATCATGTCAACCCCTATTATTTTAGAGTGAGACCATATAACTTTTTGTTGTTATTTTACTTCTGAACTAATTTAGGCTTGTCTAAACAAAGGGGGTGAATACTTATGCAACGACTATATTTTAGTTATTTAATTTGTAAAACTGTTTAAAAAAAAATGTAACTTTGACATTATGGAGTATTGTGTAGATCAATGGAAAAAAAATGCAAATAAATCTATTTCAATCTATAGGCACGGTATATGTTAAAATAAAGTTAGTCTACCACCCCAAAAAAATACATACAATTGTTGTGACTGGAGATTGTGGTCTGTAAGGATGTCAACGTCTGAATAATTGTTGTCAGAACACATACAGCAGAAGGTGCAGTCAGTCAGGTGGTTCTTTATTCTTTAAGCCAGGCAGTTACATCTGATGCACACATCAATTTTCTTCAGGTACCGTAGTCAAGTTCTAGTTACACTGCAGCAGCTAGGTCCAAACTCAGTCCTTTTCATCACTATACATCTGCACCTCCATATTCCCTTTTATAAACAACTTTAAAATGGGATGGGGGGAGAAAAGATACTTTTTTTATTTCTTCAGTTAATAGCACATTGATTGCCTTGTAAACAAAACGGACAGATACAACTGCGACTGGGCTTGTCAAGAGGCAGGTTGGTACATATAAATATTTATCCTAGCAAGTAACACAGAGCAGTTTTATACAAGCTAGTCATTAGAAGCATTTGTACGACAGTGTTTCCCCAATATTCTTAGGAGAGGCACAATATCCCTCAAAAACATCAGAAGGTTGAAGCCACTGAACATTTCAACCAGTCTTTTTAGACGTGAAGGGTGGCCCACCTTGCCTAAGAAATGGTTGGGAAAACACTGTTGGAGAAGGTCATAAAGAGTAGTGCATTTATGTACAGTAGCACACGAGTGTGCAGTAGGTTTATGTAAGAGATAATCAACAAGGGGCTATGCGTTCTGTGAAAAATAACGCGCTAGCGGAGTGGAACTGACCTTCCAGAGAACGCATAGAGCTCGAGTTTATTATCCCTTTCATACAATGGTTATAATTTAACACATTTGCCGCTGGAAATGTGTTCAACATCCACTGAAGTAGCTAGCAAGTTTACTAGAGAGCTGCAGTAGTTGCCTTGGTAACCAAACAAACATACTCGCTGGTTTAGCACAACAAACCATCAGTCCTAGCTTACAGTTATGAAAATCCAATTCAACAATGCCAATAATGTTTTCAATTCGACTTTTGCTTCCAAAAGCAGCTCAAACATAGAACACGTGAGAATGAACTATAGCCATTGAATTCTACCGTGCAGATACATGGGGAAATAATGCACGCTCTAGAATGCCCTTCAAGCCAAACAGAAATGAGTATTCAACAACTCCAATAAAGTACAATCACAGCTGGTTTGTGCATGCATGCATCTGGTTGGCTCCCAGACCAACACATTATCACTTCCTCAACCTATATAGGCTACATGATCAGAACAGGTGGTCAGAAATGTATTTCCTACTAAATCAGTGTTTGTTGCTCTTGGTCCTGGAGAGTTGAATACAGTGTGTGCAGGCTTTTGACCCAACCTAGCACTAACACATCTAATTCAGCTGATCACGGTCTTGTTGATTTGTTGAGTCAGGTGTGTTCGTGCTGGGCTGGAAAGAAAGCCTGCACACACTAAAACTCTCCAGGAGCATGATTGAATACGGACGGTAGTTAAGTTACTAAATAAATACGTTGTTTTGATTCTTAAAATTGGCTGGAGGTAAAATCGATCATATCTTACAGTTTGTCTTATAAAAAGGTGCATAAAAGAAATCCTTCCCCCTTTTCTTTGTTTAAATGAAAATCCGTCAATAGTTGTTTCACCACATAGATACATTACCCATGTACAATACATGGAAATAAGAGAGAATCTGTCCTCGGTTTAACAGATGGATAAATGGATGGATGGAGGATATTTACAAGCAGCAATGAGAGCCTGTACATAGAGAATAGGGCAACACCTCATGATCCTTCAATCATAAAATACATCATAGCATGGATCTTATTTAGGTCTAAACAAATGACTAAATAATTTGCTTGTACAGTTGTTTCCAGATGTTTTGTGCTGTGACCCCCTATTTCTTTTAATGCCTTTAAATGTCAATATGCCTCTCTGGACAAATGAAACAATGCTTTAGGCCACAACCCACATTTAGATATCCAAAACCCAGTACCGCAACGGGCCCCGACCATCTTTTAGGGCCCATGGCTAAGGACATCAGTTATGTCATGCTTATGACAGTCTCAAGTAGCCTTAATGTCAGAGGGTTCCAGTTAAGTGTTGAGATTAGTGATGTGTGTACGTGTTTGAATGTGTGTGTCTAAAGAGCGCGGGGCCTCTTGGGGTTGATCTGTTTGCTCGCCTGCTCCTCTTCCTGGAGCGTAGAACGGAAACCCTTCACTTTGTCTGAGAGAGGGAGGGAAAGAAAGAAGGGAAGAGAGACGGGAGAAAAGGAGGGAGGAGAGAGGGGCGTAAAGGAGGGAAGAGAGAGGAGGGGGGAGAGAGTGGAGGAGAGGAGGGGGAGGAGAGGGGGAGAGAGGGGAGGAAAGGAGGGAGGAGAGGGGGAGAGAGGGGAGGAAAGGAGGGGGAGAGAGGGGAGGAAAGGAGGGGGAAATATGGGAGGATGGAAAGTAAGAGAAGGTAGAGGCTTAGATATAATCAGTAACAAATGCTATGAAATGTCATCTTGTTTCTTACTTCCAAATAACATGACATGAATCACAATTCATTTAATGATTGCTTACTTCTGATTTAGAATCAGTTATTAGAATCCCACATTACCTCTGAGCTCAATGAGGATGTCTATCTTCTGATCCAGGATCTGTTCTAGCTGCGTGGCATAGGAGTCTACGTCATAGTCCACTTCCTCTGTCATCTCCAACAGAACCTTCTCATCCTCCAGCCAGCGGATAGACTCCTGCACCGGACACAGACGGGAACACACACAGAGAATGAAACTCCTACTCTGAACTAATTTATAAAGTTTTTTCAGGACCCTGTCTTTCAAAGATAATTTGTGAAAATCCAAATAACTTCACAGATCTTCATTGTAAAGGGTTTAAACACTGTTTCCCATGCTTGTTCAATGAACCATAAACAATTAATGAACATGCACCTGTGGAACGGTCCTTAAGATACAAACAGCTTACAAACGATAGGCAATTAAGGTCCCAGTTATGAAAACTTAGGACACTAAAGAGGCCTTTCTACTGACTCTGAAAAACACCAAAGAGAGATGGCCAGGGTAATAAATTGCAATGTCCGTACTGTGAGACGCCTAAGACAGCGCTACAGGGAGATAGGACGGACAGCTGATCGTCCTCGCAGTGGCAGACCACATGTAACAACACCTGCACAGGATCGGTACATCCGAATATCACACCTGCGGGACAGGTACAGGATGGCAACAACAACTGCTCAAGTTACACCAGGAACAGCACAATCCCTCCATCAGCGCTCAAACTGTCCGCAATAGGCTGAGAGAGGCTGGACTAAGGGCTTGTAAGGCCTGTTGTAAGGCAGGTCCTCACCAGAAACAACGTTGCCCATGGGCGCTGGACCAGGCAAGACTGGCAAAAAGTGCTCTTCACTGACAAGTTGCGGTTTTGTCTCACCAGGGGTGATGGTCGGATTCGCGTTTATCGTCAAAGGAATGATCGTTACACCAAGGCCTGTACTCTGGAGCAGGATCGATTTGGGTCACAGCATCATCGGACTGAGCTTGTCGTCATTGCAATCTCAACGCTGTGCTTTACAGGGAAGACATCCTCCTCCCTCATGTGGTACCCTTCCTGCAGGCTCATCCTAACATGACCCTCCAGCATGACAATGCTAAAAGCCATACTGCTCGTTCTGTGCGTGATTTCCTGCAAGACAGGAATGTCCGTGTTCTGTCATGGCCAGCGAAGAGCCCGGATCTCAATCCCATTGAGCATGTCTGGGACCTGTTGGATCTGTGAGTGAGGGCTAGGGCCATTCCCCCCAGAAATGTTCGGGAACTTGCAGGTGCCTTGGTGGAAGAGTGGGCTAACATCTCACAGCAAGAACTGGCAAATCTGGTGCAGTCCATGAGGAGGAGATGCACTGCAGTACTTAATGCAGCTGGTGGCCACAGCAGATACTGTTACTTTTGACCCCCCCTTTGTTCAGGGACACATTATTCAATTTCTGTTAGTCACATGTCTGTGGAACTTGTTCAGTTTATGTCTCAGTTGTTGAATCTTGTTATCTTCATTCAAATATTTGCACATGTTAAATTTGCTGAAAATAAACGCAGTTTACAGTGAGAGGACGTTTCTTTTTTTGCTGAGTTTATTAAGAAGCAAAGTGTAAAGAAGCATTGTTCTTGTTTGGAACAATCTGTTGTCTGCATTTGACCTAAAACAGCATGAAAACTTATAGTGAATCTAACAGCAAGGAGAAGGAACTGTGCTGATCGAGTGACATGTTGCAAGGCTTGTTGTGTGTGGGAAGCAGCCACAAGAGCAGAAAGGAGACAACAAACGGAATAAACTATAAACACGGACATTACGCAGCTGAATGGCATTTCAACATATTGTATGCAATATGGATCCCTTGCAATATGGATTTTGCACATGTTAAAATTGCAATTTCGATGGCAATTTGATTCATTGTGCAGCCCTACTCTGAACTATATGTGTGTGTGTGTACCTGAAACACAGCTCGGTGGTCTTCCAGCACCTGTTCCTCCATCTCCACCAGCTGAGACACAGCCTCATGAAAGGTAAAGAGCTGGGGGGACACCTCCTCTTCCTGGAGAGGAGGGGAGAGAGAGAGATGCCGACGGAGGGAGGGGTGAGAGAGGGAAGTGGGGGTTAGAGAGAAGGATAAAGAGAAAGAAAGAGAAGAGAGATGGAGAGAAAAAAAAGAGAACAGAGGAAAGAATACTCTGAAGAACCACACCCTTTTTATTTGACAGTAAATCAGTGTATAAGCCAGTATGTACAGTGCCCTCCACTAATATAACCGTGGTAAATATGAGCAAAACGGGCTATGAATTTTTTTTATCCAACTGTGATTGCTTGGGAGTTTTTTTTGGGCCACTTTAACCATCCTCCTCAATGTGCGTGGGGTCAATATAGACACACATCCTCTTCCAGGCCGATTGTTAACCACACCAGCTGCTTTAAACGTCTTAATTATTGCCCTGATAGTGGAAATGGGCAGTTTCAACCGTTTTAAGGTATTTTCTTATAGCCATTTCCTGATTTGTGCAGCTAACAACCTTTTGTCGCACATCATTACTGTATTCTCTGGTCTTTCCCATAGTGATGGATGACTATGGGAACTTGGCCTGTGTGTCACCTCATATTTATACCCCATTGAAACAGGAAGTCATGGCTTACCACTTAAGTGTTCCTAATCACTCAGGTGAACTTAAAAACATAACATTTGAATGGGAATATACTTAAGTTAGATTTTACTCATGAGACTTTCTAGGGGTGCCAATAATTGTGGCACATATGTTTCTGAGAAAAATATTTAAAGGTTAGATTTTTGTGAATATTTTGAATGAAAGACCAAGAGGATAAACAGCAAAGACCTTTTTTTCACAGGCCGTTTTGCTAATATTTGCCAAGGGTGCCAATATTAGTGGAGGGCACTATACAGGGGTAACTGGACAGTAGGTGTATGTGTGTGTTTTCTTACGTTTTGTTCACAGAGCAGTTTGAGGTCATCCCTCTGAGGGGAGCTGCCGACCCCCCACTGAGCCTCCAGGACCTCTAGCTGGGTGACGCTGTGTCCTCCCCGCCCCTCCATCATCACCCCTGGGTCCACCGTCAGCTCCTTCACCCTGTCGATGCACACAAACACCACACACAGACACACAAGAACACACATGTGCGCGCACACATACGCAAGCACACACATTAGTAGTTTTCTCTGACCACATGATCTGACCTTTTGATTGGTTAAAACAGTCAATGAACCAATGGGAACGAATGGAGACATTCTTAGGCAGGAGTGTGAAGGACAAGCTGGGAAAGAAAAACATGAAAAACAAAAAAACTGCTTCTGAAATGAATGTATGAAAGAGTTAAACATATAAGCATGCCACAATTCAGCAATGACAAACTGAAACTGAAGGTTAAAGGTCATGAACAGTCAAAATCATGTTTATCATGAAATGCATGATATTTGAATAAAAACAGATCAAAGTGTGAAAAATGACTGTCGCTTCTACATTGATAAAGTTTGATCATAAAGTTACTGGTCCCCTCCACCATGTCAAACACTTGGATTCAGGCGGCGGGATTAATAAGGGTTTAGGGTGACATCACCCTAACTCTCTCATTTTAATACACCAATGGTAACATGATATTCTCTTATCTAATTTAAATAAGTACCGCCTTGTAACCAACATCATCGGAGAAGGCGTATTTTAAGAGAGGCGTGATTTATATAGCTAGATAACTACTCAACTGGTGTCAAAATCTGTAGGTTGTCAGCAAACATAATTAAAAGTTGACCATATTAATCTATTGCAATGATACTTATATTTATGTCTAGTGTTAGCTAGTTACTGGCTAGCTAGGTTTTCAGCCAGCATGGAACAAAAGGGGGGGGTCGCAGTTGTTGCAGTTGTCATTTTAACACATCCGTCAGTGCTGCTGTGAACCATATCACAAGATACATGCCAAACAGGAGATGTATAAAAATCCTTGATGCAATGATTAAATCACTGATGCAAATTCAATGTCGTTTGAGCTGCTTTGTGTATCACCAAATATTCTTGAGATGATTTTACTGCTAAACTGCATCCAAGTTGCTTAACAGAGGTGTTTCAAAGAGCTGTCAGTCAAGGCGAGCTCATGAATATTAGCTCCCCGTCCACTTAGCCTGTCTTTTCAAACTTCCTGGTAGTTAGCCATGAGAAAAAAAGAAAATGTTCTACAATTTGAAGCATTTCTATTCAAAACAAATATTATGGGTGATATTTTAGTCACTCAAAAGGCTATTTTACATGGGAATCAAGAATGACTGTTCGGGACCTTTTAAATAAATTCTATCATCGTAGGTTAAATAAATTATATAAATGAAGAAGAAAAAAAACGGAAACAAGCTGAAAAACTTGAGGCCGTGCAGGTTTGTAGCCAGCAACACTTAAGTCAATGAAAGGGGTACTTAGGAGTAAAAAATAAAGGCGTAGGTAAAAGTTTCCCCTAACCCCTGGTCCAGGATCAGAGCAATATTTTCTTTATGGCCTGACTGGCCTTATAGTTATTATAAGGTTACAGTTCATCTGATCCTAGATCTGCGGTTAGGAGTAACCTCTCACTGGAGTCAAATGACAGGCAGAGGATGGGTTTGTATGTGAGCTAGTGGAGATCACAAACATAGGAACGAAGAAGATGAAGTAAGTACGGTAGTTAAGAGATTAGTAGAGAGGAGAGACCTGGTGGGAGAGGTGGGAAAGTCATCGTACTCGTAGGTATTAGTGGGGGAGAGCTCAGCACGACTCCCCCCTCCACCACCCTGCTGCTGGGAGAAGGGGATGTCTGATGGGCTGATCCCAAACTCCTTCACTCTGGAGAGGGAGAGAGAGACACACACACAAAGCGACCGAGAAGATCCCGTCAGGATAAGGTCTGATCATACATTAGAGGGTAAATGATTTGTCTCGAATCAAGAAGAGGGAGTGAGACGAGATATAGAGGGGGGGGGGGAAGGTTATTCTGCAATGACAACTTGAATTAAACTTCTCCCTTAACAACCAACAGTCGTTGGTGAGATGTAGACAGTCAGTCAGCGTGGTCTCACCTGTTGGCGTATCTCAGAGTGTTTAGAGTGTTTTCACAGGAAGCCATTCCAGGAGATATAGTGGCAATCTGTGGGGGGAAATAACAGTTACTACATCGTTAGAAAATAATCATAATCGTTGGTGCTTAATAAATAAACATCGAACCAGGCAGCTCTGAAGACCAGGAAGTGTTGAAGGGACAATCCTACATCCATTTTTGGACTTATACATTAATTATATATATAATTATGAATAATATAACTTCACGAGTTTAGTACCCCATCAGAACCCAAAATATAAGCTTGTTTTACTCTAAACAAAGTAAATGTAAACAAACACTGTATAACCTCAAAACATGGTTAAAACTCTCATTTTGATATCATGGATGGTCAGTCCTTGCATCAACAGATCTGTCTATGAATTTGAGAGTGGTTACATTTCTCCAGCCCCACCCCTCAGCTTTTTAGCGAAACGGGGCGGAGAAAACGCCATTGTTATTGTTTCAACTGCTGATCGTCACTTTAAAGGAGATGTATGTACAGTATTATCTCACCATGCAGGTCCTTGAATTCTCCCCGATGAAGGAGTCTCTGAGAACCTGGGTCAGCTTGCTGGCTCTGAACGGGGTGTGGGGCTTGTTCCGACCCAGGGCTCTGATACACTCCTTGAGCGCCAGCAGGCTCTTGTTGATCTCGGCTCCCTCCAGGCGAGTCTGGCGGTCAGCGCTGGACGTGTCGGCCCCCCTCTCGTTCCCCGCCAGGTCGATCAGCGAGAACTTGCCGTGCATCTTCCCTCGCCGCCTCAGAATGATCTGGAACACAGCGTGGCTACGGGACGAGTGGGCGTTGGCCGAGGTCTGACCTGACGTCCTGGGAGAGAGCGAGAGAATGAGGGTGGAAGAGGAGGAGGAGCGAGAGATGATAGAGAGGGGAGGGAGGGAGAGTAAAGCAGCAGGAAATGACTGGTAGGAATAACATCCATATCAGATCTTTAAAATAAGGTAACGCCAGTCAATTAAACCATCCCACTCCACCCCTCCTTCCTACTCGCCCTCTGTGGTTTTACCTGCAGCTGTTTCCAACCTCTATGAGTTTGAGAACGTCTTCAGTACATTTGACGTCTCTCTCCTGCAGCCCCACCACCTGCACCTGCTGCTTCCCATCCTCCAGAACCCTCAGCTTGGCTTTCCGGTTCAGCAGGTCAAACACCTAGAGAAGCGCAACACAACCACGCGGCCGGGTTAACACAACCACAACCGTCCTTCGGCCCACGCCGTTTGGCATTGCGGTTCAGCAGGTCAAACACGTACAGAACCACAACCACGGTCACATAAACACAGTCGCCACCCTCCAAGCTTCACGGTTCAATATAGGGGGTTTGTAGATGCATGTATTGTGGTGACTCCACTTGCCTTCCCACTGTAGATCTCAAAGAAGGTGGCGTAGACATTGAGGTCCAACTTCTTGTAGTTCGGCTTCTTCAGCATGAGAAACACGTCTCTCGCTGCAAAGAGAGAAAGGGCTTCACTGAAGAGACACAGCTTCACACAAACACGCAGAAAGGAGCACGTTTTGAACTAAAGAGAGAGACATGGTGTAGTGTTCGTACCAGCCAGTGCGTAGATCCCTTTAGAACAGTCTTGGTTCTTCCCAGAGAAGTCTCCTCCCATTGTCTGAAAGGGAAAGCAGTGAGCTTATCTTGCTAGATACAGGTTGCTAGGTTACAGCATTATCAAGTTAGCGTTCAAGTGTTAGCCGACACGCGCGGGAAGAGATCATCATCGGTACCACTCACATGCGTTTTCCCACTTCCTGTCTGTCCGTAGGCGAAGCAGGTGGCCATTCCCCTCTCAAAGATGGTCTCCACCAGTGGTCGGGCGGCGAACCTGGGGACAGGGGGAATGAACGGTTGACCACAGTAAAGATACTCTAAATTACAATATTATATTTTCAACTCACACTTTCAAATAAACCGTGTTATGTCAACGGGAGTGTTGACACACAGACACACATCTCCAGTTAGAATTCTTCCCAGTGCACGTGATCATTTGTGTTCTTGAAAAACGTACCTCCGCACCACTTGGGAGTTGAGAAGGGAAACTTACCGGTAGACCATGTCGTTGTCTGCGCTGTCGTCAAAGGTGTAATCGAAGCGGAAGGTCTGGTTCTCCAGGTACCTGGTCAGGTCCACCTTCTGCTTGGGCTCATGGACCATCACCACGTCCTTACTGGGGATGGTGATCACATCCAGGTCCTTCATAGTCAACTCTGGAAGGGGGGATCATGTTTCCACAAGAACGTGTGAGGAGTGCGATGCTTATGCTGCTGCTAAACCTCTGCATGTAAAAGACCATGTAACCCGAAAGTTGGTGTGCCTGCGTTCGATTGATGAAATGTGTACCTTTTTTATTGAGGGGCCGTGCTCGTACACACACACATATCCTGTGCTCCTCATCGATCTGAAAGTTGAAACAATGTCATACAAGACATGATTTAGTTAGTGGCCAACAAAGACGTGTCACCACTCTATGAAAATAGACCTGCGCCTAAGCAGTTTTAGCAGACAGATATAGATATAAAACGTACCAGATCAGCGGTGGTTAGAGGCCTGTAGTCCAGACTGGCTCTGAAGTCTCTGATCATACACATGATCTCATAGTTAGGCACAGTGACATCTACCTCCTGGGAGAGAACGGCACAGTCAACAGTGTGTGTGTGTGTGTGTGTGTGTGTTAATGAGTCGTGGGTTACCGCAGTCCCCGCGGATATATTGTGTGGAGGAAGGGCAGGTTGAATAAAGAAAAAACAATGTATCATTCTTGTGCAATTTATACCTTATATGCTACATTGAGGATTTTCTTTCATTATTTTAGGCTATCTGGCATTGGTGCACAAGCCTTAGCTTTAGGCCCTAACTGTACACGCGCCAAATAGACTACACTCCAAAAACAAAATGCTTTTGGGAACGCAGTGATGATTGTGAGGCGCCAGAGTCACAAGACGGGGTCTTCAAAATGGGCCTGTGGCACGTCAGGGGAACTTAGCCTACTGTTCAGATGGGTTAAATGGAAAGTGAAATCTGGACACTGACTGTAGGTCTATAACCTCTCACATAGCCTTAGTATCAACTCCTTCAGAATCAAGCATTTCTTGCAGTAAAATTATACACCAAATGTAAGCCAAATTTTGACTCGGGAACAAGAGATACGTGATTTATTTCGTTCAGCATTTTATCCCGGTCCCTAAACGTCTTTGCTCCACGAAAGAATCCGAAAAGACAGAGAAAATGTTACCGATGTCAACTAGATTGAAGCATTCATTCTATCAATCTATGACATTATTCTAGTGAGCAAGGGTAAATTTAGTCTTCTAGGGCAACACATATTGACAGAAGAGTCAACTAACAAATAACCTACCAAATTGTCAGAAATTATAAGCAGAAACATACACAATATTTACAAAACCACACCTGTTGCTGATAGGTGTATAAAATCGAGCACACAGCCATGCAATCTCCATAGACAAACATTGCCAGTAGAATGGCCTTCCTGAAAAGCTCACAGACTTTCAACGTGGCACCATCATAGGAGGCCAACTATCTAACAAGTCAGTCGTCAAATGTTGCCCTGCTAGAGCTGCCCCAGTCAACTGTAACTGCTGTTATTGTGAAGTGGAAATGTCCAGGAGCGGCTGAGCCGCAAATTGGTAGGCCACACAAGCTCACAGAACGGGACCGACAAGTGCTGAAGCGCGTAAAAATAGTCTGTCCTCGGTTGCAACACTCACTATTGAGTTCCAAACTGCCTCTGGAAGCAACATCAGCACAAGAACTGTTCGTCAGGAGGTTCATGAAATGGTTTCCATGGCCGCACACAAGCCTAAGATCACCATCCGCAATGCTAAGCGTCGGCTGGAGTGGTGTAAAGCTTGCCACCACTGGACTCTGGAGCAGTGGAAACATGATCTCTGGAGTGATGAATCACGCTTCACCATCTGGCAGTCTTGACGGATGGATCAGGGTTTGTCAGATGGCAGTAGAACGCTACCTGCCCCAATGCATAGTGCCAACTGTAAAGTTTGGTGGAGGAGGAATAATGGTCTGGGGCTGTTTTTCATGGTTCGGGCTAGGCCCCTTAGTTCCAGTGAAGGGAAATCTTAACGCTACAGCATACAATGACATTCTAGACGATTCTGTGCTTCCAACTTTGTGGCAACAGTTTGGGGAAGGCCCTTTCCTCAGCCCCCGTGCATGAAGCGAGGTCCATACAGAAATGGTTTGTCGGTGTGGAAGAACTTGACTGGCCTGCACACAACCCTGACATCAACAGCCAATGATAATTTGGAATGCCAACTGCGAGCCAGGCCTAATCGCCCAACATCAGTGCCCGAACTCAGTAATGCTCTTGTGGCTGAATGGAAGTAAGTTCCAGCAGAAATTTTCCAATATCGAGTGGAAAGCCTTCCAGAAGAGTGGAGGCTGTCATAGCAACAAAGGGGGTCCAACTCCATATGAATGCCCATGATTCTGGAATGAGATGTTCGACAAGCAGATGTCAACATACTTTTGGTCATGTAGTGTACATACTTGCGAAGGTATTCACCCCCCTTGGCATTTTTCCTAATTTGATGTCTTACAACCTGGAATTAAAATTGATTTTTGGGGGGGTTGTATCATTTAATTTACACAACATGCATACTACTTTGAAGATGCAAAATATGTTTTATTGTGAAACAAACAATAACACAAAAAAAACAGAAAACTTCAGCATGCATAACTATTCACCCCCCCAAAGGCAATACTTTGTAGAGCCACCTTTTGCAGCAATTACTGCTGTGAGTCTCTTGGGGTATGTCTCTATAAGCTTGGCACATCTAGCTACTGGGATTTTTGCCCATTCTTCAAGGCAAAACTGCTCCAGCTCCTTCAAGTTGGATGGGTTCCGCTTGTGTACAGCAATCTTTTAAGTCATACCACAGATTCTCAATTGGATTGAAGTGACTAGGCCATTCCAAGACATTTAAATGTTTCCTCTTAAACTACTTGAGTGTTGCTTTAGCAGTATGCTTAGGGTCAATGTCCTGCTGGAAGGTGAACCTCCGTCCCAGTCTCAAATCTCTGGAAGACTGAAACAGGTTTCCCCCTGGAATTTCCCTGTATTTAGCGCCATCCATCATTCCTTCAATTCTGACCAGTTTCCCAGTCCCTGCCGATGAAAAACATCCCCACAGCATGATGCTGCCACAACCATGCTTCACTGTGGGGATGATGTTCTCAGGTTGATGAGGGGTGTTGAGTTTGCGCTAGACATTGCGTTTTTTTGATGGTCAAAAAGCTCAATTTTAGTCTCATCTGACCAGAGTACCTTCTTCCATATGTTTGGGAAGTCTCCGTCGTGCCTTTTGGCGAACACCAAATGTGTTTGCTTATTTTTCCATTTAAGCAATGGCTTTTTTCTGGCCATTCTTCCATAAAGCCCAGCTCTGTGGAGTGTACGGCTTAAAGTGGTCATATGAACAGATACTCCAATCTCCGCTGTGGAGTTTTGCAGCTCCTTCAGGGTTATCTTTGGTCTCTTTGTTGCCTCTCTGATGAATGCTTTCCTTGCCTGGTCCGTGAGTTTTGGTGGGCGGCCCTCTCTTGGCAGGTTTGTTGTAGTGCCATATTCTTTCCATTTTTGAATAACGAATTTAATGGTGCTCCGTGGGATGTTCAAAGTTTGAGATTTTTTTTATAACCCAACCCTGATCTGTACTTCTCCACAACTTTGTCCCTGACCTGTTTGGAGAGCTCCTTGGTCTTCATGGTGCCACTTGCTTGGTGGTGCCCCTTGCTTAGAGGTGTTGCAGACTCTGGGGCCTTTCAGAACAGGAGTATATATACTGAGATAATGTGACAGATCATATGACACTTAGATTGCACACAGGTGGACTTTATTTAACTAATTATGTGACTTTTGAAGGTAATTGGTTGCACCAGATCTTATTTAAGGGCTCCATAGCAAAGGGGGTGAATACATATGCACGCACCACTTTTCCGGGGGGCGTTTTGTATAATTTTTTCAACAAAATATGAAAAACGCCAAGGGGGATGAATACTTTTGCAAGACACTTGTCGATCAGGCGAAAGAAAATCCTTCACCCCATGTCAAAAGATTGTTCCACTGTCTCTGCTGACTGTAGCCTACAGGCATTTTCTATATTAGCGGGTTAGGGTTGGGTGCAGGCATCAGATTTATACTTTATCACATATTCAGTAGTCGGGCGGTTGTGGGTGAGCAAACTGTGACCCTACCTGTGCCTTCTTCTCTCTCAGCTCCTGTTGTTGCAGCCTCCTTCTCTCTCGCTTTTCCTGCAGTTTCTCCACCTCCTTCACACAGTTGGATTTCCGCCGCGCTGATCCCGTACAGAGTAGGAAAACACAATTATCAAAAAAGAATCTAGCATAAATGTATAATAGTGGTCCATTTTCATTTCTACTGTCCCTATTTCAATATACTTCAAAGCTCTTCAGAGGCAAATACACAACAAAAAGATTAAACCATGAGCGCTAAGCTACACATTCAATAAGCTCATAATAAACCCCCCCGGCCGGCCGGAATAGAGCGCAGCTCAGTGAAAGAGCTATTCTCCGGCTGCCTCTCTGTTCTCTCAGCAGTACAGCTGGGCTAATAGGCCTGTCTGTCTGCCTGGGCGCATTAGATCACTGGTCATGTGTCCCATCATCGTAACCCACCAGACTCAACATCACATCTCATCGCGGCAGAGAGCTCCAATCGGAGATTTACAACAACAACAAACAAACAAAAACGACTAGTTGTTAACATGGCAAATGTATTTCACAATAACCAGGACTATTATAGCGACACAAAGCTGCAGTGTGTCTGTGTGTATTACCGTTCTGCTGCTGTTGTAGTGTCATTTGCTGTGTCTGTAGGGCTGTGAGTGCTGCAGGTGGGGGTGGTTCTGGTTGGCTCTGCTGGTGCTGTATCTGACTGGGTCTGGCCCGCGTAGTCCCCACCGCTGCAGCTGGAAAGACACAACATACAGGACATTTTAGTCACGCATGTACATTTTGTTTAGTACATTTACATGTAGTACATGCCATATTGTCTTTGGGCATCTCATCTTCTTATTGATGGCTTTTTAAATTCCGAACAGGAGTAATGACAGTCCCATATCGGTCGTCCTCAGGTGATTTGTCAGTAAATGATCTTGACATGAATATGCTATCTCTCCCCAGACCCTCTCTCTCCTTTCCACCTGTGTATTTATCTATTTTCGACTGTTGCTACAGATCTCTCTCTCTCTCTCTCTACAGATACCAAGGTCTCGCTCTTCCTCTCTCGTCTCTCTTTATCTCTCTACTGATCTCTCTGTCTCTCTCCCTCCAGATATCACAGTGTCCGAGGGGTATTTTCACCACGTATTCACAGATGGCACACCTGTTGCTTCTATTGAAACAGAAATAGAGATCTATTACTCTCGTGGTACAGTGGGTCAGTAGGATGTTATGTAGCAAGCCTGGTTAAACCAAGTGTACACCCAACATGGCACCCTATTCCATGCATAGTGCACTGCAGTTGACCAGAGCCCTATGGGCCCTGTTGAAATGCAGTGCACCATAAAGGGAATAGGGTGCCATTTGGGACACCGACGTAGTCTCGCGTTGACAGACTTCAAAAGTCTCGTCTTTGCTCAGGAACGT
The DNA here is from genome assembly GCF_034236695.1 of Oncorhynchus nerka. NCBI lineage: Eukaryota > Metazoa > Chordata > Actinopteri > Salmoniformes > Salmonidae > Oncorhynchus > Oncorhynchus nerka. The sequence continues at coordinate 47,548,651 of NC_088399.1, forward strand.
GAGGAGACTTGGAGATCAAAGTTCTGTTGAAGCTGCCTTGCCTCTGTTTTCTCTTGCTGGGGTTTCAGTCTTGGGGGGTGCTATTGTTCGTCGGTTCTACAAGAGACAAAATAATACCATATGAACGTAAAGAAGCAAATGGGACACATGAAAATAGCCAACACTTTCCCATGATTAAAGTACACTGTACAGATGTATGGCTTTTGGCCACAGCACAGTACACTATAAGAGAATGACCTTGGGTGGCTTGATTTGTTTGGCAGCAGAGGCGATAGAGGTGGCAGGAGGGGGGGTCTCAGGACTCTGTACTGCCTCCTCTTCAGGGGCCACATCTGGGTTCAGAGCAAATATGCTCTCCAGGTCAATCTGCATGGGAAGAGGGTGCAACATACTTTCCAGCCTCTCCAACCTAATGTGTGTATGTATATACACTGAGTGTACAAAACATTAGGAACACCTTCCTAATATTGAGTTTACATCCCCGTTTACCCTCAGAACAGACTCAATTCTTCGGGGCAAGGACTCTACAAGGTGTCGAAATTGTTCCACAGGGATGCTGGCCCATGTTGACTCCAATGCTTCCCACATTTGTGTCAAGTTGGCTGGATGTACTTTGAATGGTGGACCATTCTTATTACACACAGGAAACCGTTGAATGTGGAAAAACCCAGCAGCGTTGCAGTTCTTCCCACACTCAAACCAATGTGCCTGGCACCTACTACCATAACATGTTCAAAGGTGTGCCATTCACCCTCTGAATGGCACACCTACACAATCCATGTCTCAAGGCTTAAAAATACTTATTTGACCGGTCTCCTCCCCTTCATCTACACCGATTGAAGTGGATTCAAGAAGTGACATCAATAAGGGATCATAGCGTTCTCCTGGATTCACCTGGTCAGTCTATGTCATGGAAAGTGCAGGTGTTCCTAATGTTTTGTCCGCTCAGTGTATATCGGAGGGGTTGGGTGAAGAAAAAAAACGGAAGACAAATGAACATCTCGTATGGAATAATAAAGTAATCTCTTAACTCAGGAAAAGACAAGAATGTCACACATGTGCAGTGAGATTGATTAACAATTTACCAGTGACATTTAAGAAGTGAAATAGGCTACCATGTTAAAACGTGTAATCCGAAAGGAGGACACGCACGCACAAACAAACACACACACATACACACACACAAACTACTAAAAAGCATCCGTAGTCAAGCTGATTTGCTTTGTGTCCTAAAACTTTCAACGCTCCATCTGGTACAAGCTGATAGGGGGTCAGACATGACTGATTAACACACACACACACACACACAGTACCTCTTTCCCTTTCGTATCTCCATTCTCTATCCATTCCACCGTGACACTCTCGTTGTCTTCATTCAGTGATGTGACCATTGCCTGGTGGATTCGACCTGCAAGAAACATGTTATAAACATATACCAGTTTCAGTGTAGACTCCTGCAGGTTAGAGAACCATGACATGATGGATTTGTGACCACATGACATGATGGATTTGTCCTGGCTGCCATAGATGGGAGAAAACAGTTGTAGACTCATACGGTCATACACTCTGGCTATTGAAATTCAGCCAATGACCACGACACACTAGATCACACTGACCAAAGAGGATGACGATGAGACCAGCCAAAATTGGCCAGTATGGGCAGAGGCCTTCAGTAGCAGATGTGTCAATAACCCTGGATCTGATTGGTTGACATTTAAAAAAGCTTCACATGCATGTCAACATTTGACTGCTTCAGGGCATTTTGTTATGTTACCGTACATGCAAAATGGTTTGTTTCCATAATGTTTCTAGTGTCATGTCTCATTCTAAATAGCTAAAGCTCTTCTCTTATGGATGAGCCCAAATTACTACAAACATTTAAAAAATACAGTCACACAGTTGGTTGAGCAGATAATTTAATTAAATCAAACAAGACAGGTTCATTTCTGCAGAATCACTAAGCGTGTGTCTTTTGCTAGTCCTTCCCTGGAGATAGAGCAGATGAGAATTAAATAAATAGCAACTGAACACTACTCACTTTAGACTAGCAAGGACTACTATGTAAAGAAGTAGCTAGTAGGCTATTGTTAGTCAGTGGCTAGCCGACTAAAACTCAACCATTTACGATGGGGTCAAGCGGCGACTAGTGTGGGAGAACTGGACTTCCGATGTCACATAAAAATACGTTTTTTAATCAAAAACTATGGATTTCAGCACCCAAAGAATAGCCCGCAATTACACATGACAGGAAATGGGGGAAAACTGATAACAGATTAATAACATTGTAGTTACTCAACAATACTAACGTAATTGACAGAGTGAAAAGAAGGACAGAATAAAAAATATTCCAAAACATGCATCCTGTTTGCAACAAAGCACCTAAGTAATACTGCAGGACATGTGGCAAAGCAATACACTTTTTGTCCTGAAGACAAAGTGTTATTTTTGGGCAAATCCAATACAACGATTACTGAGTACCACTCTCCATATTTTCAAGCATAGTGGTGGCTGCATCATGTTATGGGGAAGCTTGAATTTGTTAAGGACTGGGGAGTTTTTCAGGATAAAAAAAACAAACAGAATGGAGCTAAGCACATGGAAAATTCTAGAGGAAACCCTGGTTCAGTCTGCTTTCCACCAGACACTGGGAGATCTTTCAACAGGACAATAAACTAAAACTCAAGGCCAAATCTACACTGGAGTTGCTTACCATGAAGACAGTAAATGTTCCTGAGTGGCAGAGTTACAGTCTTCACTTAAATCAGCTTAAAAATCTATGGCCTGAAAGTCTGTACTGAAAATGGTTGTCTAGCAATGATCAACAACCAATTGTTTTCATATTTTTTCACAAATGTTAGAATTTTTATTCCACTTTGACATTACAGAGTATTCTTTGTAGATTGTTGACAAACAAATCTTAATTAAATCAATTTTAATCCCACTTTGTAATGCTTCAAAATGTGGAAAAATGAAGGAGTATGAATACTTTCTGAAGGCACTGTAGTACGTGTAACATAATGTAACTCAGAGCCATGATCAAGGACTAGGCTTAAAGGAGAATCGCCATATTCAACGTTTCCTGTAAACCCAGATTCTGGTTCAGAGCTGAACGGTCTTCTGTGACTATTCCCATTAAGACAGTTCACTAAACGATATATACGGCTGAATCCAGTATCATTACCAGGCAACCAGCACGGCCTATAACCGCACAGGTGGATGCATCCCTGCCAATATAAATCATTAATCCCTGTTAGCCAGCCGGCTAGCTTCACCCAGTAATTGAGTAAAGGCTACAACTTGCTGGCTATAGCTACGCCATTCAAGGTAATAATAACCGATTTGATTGACTGCCGCTGTGTCAGACAGGGACCATGACAGTAGGATGAGAATGGGTCTAGTACCGGGTACAGATCTCTATGCCATTGCTAGGCTAGGTATCCAACTCAGCACCCTGCCTGACTGGCTAGGCGCTGCCTTGGAGCAACAAAGATGATGTAGCTAACGCGACAGCGCCTCAATGAAAAATGCATCTTTATCTAGCTAGCTAGCGGACGAGCAGGAGAGAGAAATATCTCTCTGTCTTACCATCACTCCGTTTGATTTCCACGTAAATGCCGATGAGGATCTTTCCGAAGACAGCGACAGCCATCCCTCATGTGTGTAGTATGTGTGTGTATGGCTGTAGTATGGGGTGTGTATTTGTTTAATTGGAGGGGGACCAAGTCGCGCCGCAGAAAAGAGAAACCGGGAGGAGGTCAGGAGGATAGAAGGAAGCAGTGCGCATGCGCATAGACTACCTCTCTCCATCACAGTGGAGACGCATCCAAAAGCGAGTTGGATTTTATTTTTGCTTAGTCTTCTAGCTAGCTACACTTGCTATATTTATGCGATTTTCTGTTGATGTGCCATTGGGTGAAAAAGCAGCACGCTTAAATGTGTTCATTGTAAAATAAGAGGCTTATCGGGACTAATTCTATAAATGCGTTTAATTCACGATGTGTAACCAATGATTGAGTAATAGTCGATAAGTATAACATGTTTTATTATAAATGTTTATAATTCGAATAATTATTATATGTATTCATAAATATGATAATAATTCATACATTTAAAAAAATGTTAACACATGGTTGAATGCTCTGTTTTGATTTAAATGTTAAAGGCCCAATGCAGCCATTTAAAAAAAATCTATATCAAATCATTTCTAGGTAATAATTAAGTACCTTACTGTAATAGATTTCCATTAAGCAAGAATTTTGCTAAGACTGTCTGGGAGTAGTCTGAGTTGGGAGGGGGAAACTGAAAACTAGCTGTTATTGGCAGAGAGGTTTAGAACTCTCTTTGTATTGGTCTATTAACCAATTTACCGCCTGGTGATGTCACCATAGAAAGCCGAAACTCCCACCCATGCAAGCCTGCTGATTAGAAAATTGTATTTTTAACCATCAAGATTGTAGATTGTATTTTCAAGCAGCAACTATCAGGAAAGGGCATTGATAAAACATGTTCACACGTTTACAGTGTTCGTTTCATCAGCTGTTGTACAATATGATATAAAACACAGGAAACATAATTTTTACTGCACTGGGCCTTTAATCTCCTCTTGTGTTCACCTGCACTTTATTGTTCTGAAAACCAAATCCAGAACACCCACTAAACACGGACCGACACAACGTCTTTTTTTGGTGCAGTCCGGATCGGCCTTGATTTCAACATCCATGGACCAATCATAGACATCTATGTTTCACAAGTTTGGACAGCACAATGCAGTAGAGCACAGTAGAGAAAAGTAAAGTATAGTTCAGTACAGTATAACGTACTCTACTGAACTAAACTGTACTGTACTCTACTGAATTAAACTATACTGTACTGTAATGTACACTACTGTACTCTACTCTAGTGAATAAAACTCTACTGACCTGTACCGTAATGTACTGTGCTGCTCAAACTTGTGAAACATTTCTGTAACCGTCACTGAGAACATTATTGTAGTTGAAGTGGTCTGTTGCTTTATTCTGTCGTTTGGACTACTTTGAACATCATCGCTGCCAGTTTTGAAGCTTTTGATAAAGCTAACATAAGTGTGTGACAGATAACAGCAATAATAAATATAATATTTTGCAATCTTTACTTGGCCCCTCTTTCCTATATTAAATGGATAAAAAAAGAATATTAGTGTGACACAATGCTTACTTCATTGAGAATGTTTGTGCAGTTGAAATTTGGCCATAGAATCAATTACCAAAACAAGACGTATTTTCAACACCTGTAAATGATGTCTTTTCACCTTTCATTCAGAACCTACAATGAATCTAACGTCAATGTCTGGAAAATATGTATTTTAGATCCATATTGTGTGCCTCGCAATAGCTGCATGGGAGGAACAATGTGTCTGCATCTCAATCAGTGATGCAGTCATCATTACACACATGGTCTCAGAATGCACCATTGTTTCTCCGTATGAGGGGCTACAAAGAATCACATTGTAGCGTAAGCAACAAAAAACAATACCACAACTGTCATTATTAAGTAGCCTGGTCAGCCGCTATAGTGGGCGCAATGAATCTCCACTATCATCTGGGCATAATGTGACCAGCTGGTAATATAACGTTACATTCGAGCGGTCTGTACAAACACATCCTCAATTCAGGCTGCAAAGACATCGGTGTCCTCCATATCTAGCTTTAATGGCGTGCCGCCGAAAATAAAACAGGGGAAATATGCGTACTGTTTTAATAAAAACAATTTTCCAACGACATTCTCGGATTTTCACACAACTTCCGGATGTTGCACACCGCGTCCAGCCAATCAGGTTACAACAGCCGGTTGTTTACCCCTGGCTAAACATGGGGCGCAACATCGGGAAGTAGCATTAGGAAATAGCATTAGCCACCATGCCTTTGAAGCCTGAATGGAGGATGTTTTATAACAAACCGGTCATCGGGGGACATGAGTATGTTACCGGCAGGGTCATTTAAGCCCTGACGATAGTGGAGATCCATAGCGGCCACTAGCGGCTGCGCAGGCTAGTCAACATTTTCGTAAAAACAGCTATTTTTTTCTAGATCAAGTTGTTTTCCACAGACAGTTAAACTCTTTTCACATTGACTGTTGGAATGGATAATTACCTCTACTTATTTTCATCAAGTTAAGATCAACAAAAGAGAAAGTTGAATGGGGCTACTTTAAAGTATGTGCAGGGTTTTGTGAGCAGTGCAGTCAGATCATGTCATTCCCACGTTGGACCACACCACAGCAGCAGAGGGCCATCTAGGAACCATCTCTCTCCTGGGTCATGTTTAAATAGTTTACAAATGCATCCTATTCTCACATACACTGTATCTGATTGGGAGATTCCGCCCAGAAAGTGAGAAGTGAGGGATGCATTTTTGAAAGTATATAAACAGGTCCATTACTTGTATTTCACATGTTGCATTTCACGTTTCACGTTTTGTTGCTGAAGAAAACTATAGTTTGGTGAGTTGCTGGATAGTTTTGAGCTGTTGTAAATCTAATACCACTCATTAATATAGGTCAAACAGTCACAACCGAACACACTGTTAGTCACTCTGTGGATGATGATGGTGCATTTCCAGTGACTCCCAGCCGAGCGGTTAGAGTGTTGACAGTAACTGAATGGGTCTGGTTCAAATACCTGAGCCAACCAGATGTAACATCTGTCTGCAGTATGTACGCTTGAGCAAGGCACTTAACCCTAATTTGCTCCTGACCCTGTAAAAACAACACATTTATCTGGTGTATGTGACAATATATTTTATACATATAAATAAGACATCTGTTAGGGAAGCACGCAGCAGTAACACAATCCCTCTTATAACCAGCCCTGAGTGGCAGCTGTCACTTCTACACGGACAGCACCACCATCCTTTCCAAAAGATGAATTAAGCTGCCTCCCTCTCTCTCTCTGTCTCTCACTCTTCCTCTCTCTCTCGCTCTCTCTCTCTCTCTCTATCTCTCTCAAATACACACACACACCCTGCCTCTCTCTCTCCCTCTGCCCGTCAGTGCAGAGGGCACATCCATTCCCCAAGGTGTCGGCCAACGTGGTCTGGGCTATCTGTTTCCCCAGCAACCACGTCCCTTGCTGTCAGCAGTGAGGGACTAATTTCTGTCTGTTTGCTTTGGATCCCATAGGACCAATGAGGACACAGTACAGCTTAATGGTGTTTGATGATTGTTCTTTGTGTGTTTATAGGAGGGATGTGTGTGTGTGTGTGTGTGTGTGTGTGTGTGTGTGTGTGTGTGTGTGTGTGTGTGTGTGTGCGTGCGTGCGTGCGTGCGTGTGTGTGTGTGTGTGTGTGTGTGTGTGTACAATATCATAAATGGACATGAATTTCCTTATGATCAAAGGAAGTACTTAACAAATACACCATTGGTACCAAGTCATATTCATGACATTATCATCCCTGTTCCCCAAGCTGATTCGGGCTGTAAACCCATCTGTAAGCTGTAAGCCCATCAGCTCACAGCATCCTGCCATGCATAGGTAATTTGGAGATCATTCACATTATTGTACGTACCAATATTTCATGTACTGCAGGGAGGGATCGCTGGGAGTCTCTATTTTGCAGTCATGGATCATTTGTGATGCAAGCAGACAGTGCATATGGAGATCCCTTGAAGGGGGTCTGAGAAGGATTTGGGGATCGCTCAATTCCCCCTCAACCAGCCTCCTCTCTACTCTTCACTTGAACAGCACAAGCCTCACTCTCAGGCTGTAATAGCCTCGCTCTTTATTTTTTATTTTTTTATTTTACCTTTATTTAACTAGGCAAGTCAGTTAAGATTTTTTTTTTTCAATGACGGCCTAGGAGCAGTGGGTTAACTGCCTTGCTCTCAGGCTCCATCCAGGGCTGCAGTCATGTCTTAGTCTAAGTCAGGTCCCAAGTGGCTGTGTTGGTAGAGCATGGTGCTTCTAACAGCAAGGTTGTGGGTTTGATTCCATATGCATTCACTACTGTAAATTGCTCTGAATAAGGGCATCTGCTAAATTATATAAATGTATGGTCAGTAACTCTGGCATGTATATGAAATGTACACAAGTGACAATAGCCATTTCCACTGTGCAGCCAGGACTGAGTGTGTACTCTCTCATACAAGTGTCAGCAATGCTCTCCCAGAATGCCCATCTAAATTAAGGTATATCAGGCCTTTTTCTAGCTAGCTATTTGTGTAGGTAGCTATCAAGTAAACGCAATGAGCGCAATAGCACGAATGATACCTTATTGTTAGTTTCCTTAGAGCCTGCTTTTCAACCTGGTTGCTACTGTAGAGAGGCCTGCCATACGTACCATTCCACTGTCTGGACATGCAGTTAACTGGCACCAAGATGACCCGAGAATGGCTTCCTCTGTGTGTGTGTGTGTGTGTGTGTGTGTGTGTGTGTGTGTGTGTGTGTGTGTGTGTGTGTGTGTGTGTGTGTGTGTGTGTGTGTGTGTGTGTGTGTGTGTGTGTGTGTGTGTGCGTGTGTGTGTGTGTGTGTGTGTGTGTGTGTGTGTGTGTGTGTGTGTGTGTGTGTGTGTGTGTGTGTGTGTGTGTGTGTGTGTGTGTGTGTGTGTGTGTGTGTGTGTGTGTGTGTGTGCGTGTGCGCGTGCGCGCTGTGACATGGCAGACATCCCCGTGCTAATTACTTTTGTCATGACTGTAGATCTGAGCTGGAAAGAATAGTCAGGAGGGAGGAGCATTCTGACCAGAGTTCCATTTTTTTCTTAGTGGACAATGGGAGCCATAGAAATATAATAACTAGAATGCATGTACGTACACACCACAGAACCTTGATTACAATGGGAATGTCCATTCTGGTAATTGTAGTTCTATGTGGGGAGCAGAGGCAGGGGAACAGATTCGGTGTCTAATGGTTTCTGGCAGAGATGGGCCCTTAGTACTGTTCACTGGAGCTGCAACATCCCCCCTAGGGATACACTGGCTGTTAGTGCTATCTCTCCTCTATTTTATATCACTCTATCCCTCCTCTCCTCCCTTTGTTATACATGTCATTAAAGACATTTTTTATGCATGTCGTTATCTCATGTACTCTTAAATCTAGGCTACATATCCTCTATATCCCCACATAGCCTATATGCATCCATCTTTTTAAAAGGAAATGTCTTTTCAACCAAACAATGTATACTGTGTAGAGTCAACTTTTCAGGATAGATGGTAGATAATGGTTAGTAATCTGAGGTTCTAAATTGGTATTTATACAGTACCAGTTAAAAGTTTGGACACACTTACTAATTTCAGGGTTTTTCTTTATTTTTACTCTTTTCTACATTTCATATTTGAGATTTTTCAAAGTAGTCACCCTTTGCTTTGATGACAACTTTGCACATTCTTGGCATTCTCTCAACCAGCTTCTTGAGGTAGTCACCTGGAATGCATTTCAATTAACAGGTGTGCCTTGTTAAAAGTTAATTTGCGGAATTTCTTTGCTTAATGGTGTTTGAGCCAATCACTTGTGTTGTGACAAGGTAGGGGTGGTATACAGAAGATAGCCCTATTTGGTAAAAGACCAAGTCCATATTATGGCAAGAACAGCTCAAATAAGCAAAGAGAAACGACAGTCCATCATTACTTTAAGACATGTAGGTCAGTCAATCCGGAAAATGTCAACAACTTTGAAAGTTTCTTCAAGTGCAGTCGCAAAAAGCATCAAGCACTATGATGAAACTGGCTCTCATGAGGACCGCCACAAGAAAGGAATACTCAGAGTTACCTCTGCAGCAGAGGATAAGTTCATTAGAGTAAACTGCACCTCAGATTGCAGCCCAAATAAATGTTTCACAGAGTTCAAGTAACAGACACATCTCAACATCAACCATTCAGAGGAGACTGTGTGAATCAGGCCTACATGGTCAAATTGCTGCAAAGAAACCACTACTAAAGGATGCCAATAATAAGAAGAGACTTGCTTGGGCCAAGAAACACAAGCAATAGACATTAGACAGGTGGAAATCTGCCTTTTAACCGCTGTGTCTTTGTGAGACGCAGAGTAGTTGAAAGGATGATCTTTCAACAGGACAATGACCCCAAAACACACCTTCAGGCTGTGTAAGGGATATTTGATTAAGGAGAGTGATGGAGTGCTGCATCAGATGATGCATCCAAAATCACCTGACCTCAACCCAATTAAAATGGTTTGAGATGAGTTGGACTGCAGAATGAAGGAAAAGCAGCCAACAAATGCTCAGCATATGTGGGAAAAATGTAGAGACTGTTGGTAAAGCATTCCTCATTATGCTGGATGAGCGAAATGCCAAGAGAGAATCTGAAACATAACATATATTTTGATTTATTTAACAATTATTTGGTTACTACATGATTCCATATCTGTTATTTCATAGTTTTGATGACTTCACTATTATTCTACAATGTAGAAAATAGTAAAAATAAAGAAAAACCCTTGAATGAGTAGGTGTGTCTAAACTTTTGACTGGTACTGTATGTTTTCAGTATTCATGTCTTGCCTTGGGCAAAGTTTAGGGTAAGGGTTTTTGATATGAAGCTAAGTTTAGGGTTAGGAGTCTATTAGAACGCTCCCCGAGGCATAAAGAGGATGGGAAAAGGAGGAATAAGAGTGAAACGTGAGAGGGAGGAGGAGAGAGGAGGAGGGGAAGAGGAAAGGAGGTGGTGGATGAAAGGGGAGACGGGTGAGGAGACCTCTCGGGACAGGGTGCATGACTTTGAAGTGCATTCTAGGAGAGCTTCTCCCACCACTATGATGTTTTCTCATTATGTTTTCATAGGCTGTCCTTCCTGAGGCCTGTGTGAAATCTAAAGGTCCAGGAGAATCCAATCTAAAGGGGAAATTATAGGAGAGTGGCAGAAATAGACTTTTCTTGTCTACAGTTTTTTTCAGATTGGAGCTACCATTATCAAATCCACTCTTTAATATGGTTTGATATTGTCGTTATACTGATACTCTTGACTAAGTTTACTTGTCATTAAGGACAATAACATATTGCCTATTCAATCCATGAATGACCTTATAGCCTGAGATTTATGTATGCTTCTTCTCCTTGTCCATCCAAACATATGTCAATGAATTGGGTTTGACAGACGACACTTCCCTATTTCTTGAATTATTTTCACGCTCGTCATGATTTCCTCATGTTAATGGCAATAAAGATGTATTTTAAGTCAAACTCTTTATAATGATAATAAGCAGATGATCCTTGGCTTCCTAACGACCGTGTGAGGCCTAGTTGTGTCAGTCCGAGGGTTTGTTTACGGTTGTGAAGATGACGCTTGTTACATTTTCCTCAAATTTATGGCAAATGCAATTCTAACTCTTTATAATGACAATAAGCAGATGCTCCTTTTTCTCGTAATGACTGTATGAGGCCTAGTTGTGTCAGTCAGAGAGGCTGTCTATGGTTATGGTGCTCTCCTTATTTTGAATATAGTCAGTAGAGAAATGAGAATCACTCAAGTTAGCTCGGGATCGGCATGCCTGACGTGAACTACATTTTAGATTATCTCCTTGAGCTCTATAATGATCCAATACATGACCTCAAACAGAAGCTACTGTATCTAAACTAGCTCTCAAGATAGGAGTGGAACAGAAATCCAATACAGCCAGACAGACCCCGGCGCCAGGATAAAGTGACTAAGGGGGCTGTTGAAATCGGCGAGGGGAAACCATTTTGGAGGGTTCTTGCATTGGAATTGTATTGAATTATGCTTATATCATGTTATACCACAATAAACATAAAGATCAAATGTTGAGATTCTGAGACCACTGATTGAGTGCTTTTGAAGTGACAGGTTGGCATGAAATCTGTAGCCTGTCTCTGATATGCTTGTATCAGCAGAATGGACAGTGGCCTACACACTAAAGCAAGGCCGTTTTGGTAATGAATATAGGCTACAAGATAGATAGGGTAATTCACCTATTACAAACAGCCTATGTGAATGCATCTGTACAAACAGCTGTCTTACCAAAATAATGCAAACTAAATGCTGAAGTAGTAGCCTAGTTATTCATGAATGGGGAAAAAAATACTGAATAGCAGAATACTGACACAACTGTGAATGCGAACAAATGAATGTGAACAGAACAAAACAGCGGTACCAGGTAGGCAACGTAAACAAAATATCAGATCGATAAAGGTATAACACAATCTACATGGAACAAAAATATGAACGCAACATGTGACAATTTCGAAGATCTTACTGAGTTACAGTTCATATGAGGAAATCAGTCAATTGAAATAAATGAATTAGGCCCTAATCTATGGATTTCACATGACTGGGAATACAGATATGCATCTGTTGGTCACAGATACCTTTAAAAAAAGGTAGGGGCGTGGGGGATCAGAAAACCAGTCAGTGTCTGGTGTGACCACCATTTGCTTCATGCAGGGCGACACATCTCCTTCGCATAGAGTTGATCAGGCTGTTGAATGTGGCCTGTGGAATGTTGTTCCACCCCTCTTAAATGGCTGTGTGAAGTTGCTGGATATTGGCGGGAACTGGAACACACTGTTGTACACATTGATCCAGAGCATCCCAAACATGCTCAATGGGTGACATGTCTGGGGAGTATGCAGGCCATGGAAGGACTAGGACATTTTGATCTTCCAGGAATTGTTTACAGATCCTTGGGAAATTGGGCCGTGCATTTAAAAATATATATATTTATTTTACCTTTATTTAACCATGCAAGTCAGTTAAGAACAAATTCTTATTTTCAATGATGGGCTAGGAACAGTAGGTTAACTGAACAGAATGACAGATTTTTACTTTGTCAGCTCGGGGATTCGATCTAGTAACCTTTCAGTTACTAGTCCAATGCTCTAACCACTAAGCTACCTGCCTAGTAGTCAGTAGTAACAGTGGATGATTGGCATGACAATGAGCATCAGGATCTCTTCACGGTATCTCTGTGCATTCAAATTGCCATTGATAAAATGCAACTGTGTTCGTTGTCCGTAGATTATGCCTGCCCATACCATAACCCCACCGCCACCATATGAGGCACTCTGTTCACAACGTTGACATCAGCAAACTGCATGCCCACACAACGCCATCTGCCCCGGTACAGTTGAAACAGGGATTCATCTGTGAAGAGCACACTTCTCAAGTGTGCCAGTGGCCATTGAAAGTGAACATTTGCCCACTGAAGTCGATTACAATGTCGAACTGCAGTCAGGTCAAGACTCTGGTGAGGATGACGAGTATGCAGATGAGCTTCCCTGAGACGGTTTCTGACAGTTTGGGCAGAAATACTTTGGTTGTGCAAACCTACAGTTTCATCAGCTGTTCGGGTGGCTGGTCTCAGATGATCCCTCAGGTGAAGAAGCCGGATGTGGAGATCCTGGCCTGGCGTGGTTACACGTGGTCTGTGGTTGTGAGGCCAGTTGGACGTACTGACAAATTCTCTAGAACAACGTTGGAGGCAGCTTTTGGTAGAGAAATGAACATTCAATTCTACGGCAACAGCTCTGATGGACATTCCTGCAGTCAACATGCCAATTGCAAGCTCCCTCAAAACTTGAGACATCTGTGGCATTGTGTTGTGTGACAAAACTGCACATTTTAGAGTGGCCTTTTGTTGTCCCTCGCATAAGGTGCACCTGTGTAATGATCATGCTGTTTAATCAGCTTCTTGATATTCCACCTGTTAGGTGGATAGATTATCCTGGCAAAGGAGAAATGGTCACTAACACGGATGTAAACAAATGTGTGCACAACATTTGAGAGGGATAAGCTTTTTTACACATGGACCATTTCTGGGATATTTCGTCTGTCCTCGGTTGCAACACTCGCTTCCAGAGGCAGTTTGGAACTCAGTAGTAATGTCAGCACAATAATTGTTTTGTCAGGAGCTTTATGAAATGGGTTTCCATGGCCGACCAGCCACACACAAGCCTAAGATCACCATGCGCAATGCCAAGCTTCGGCTGGAGTGGTGTAAAGCTCGCCGCCATTGGACTCTGGAGCAGTGGAAATGCATTCTCTGGAGTGATGAATCACACTTCGACATCTGGCAGTCCGACGGACAAATCTGGGTTTAGCGGATGCCAGGAAAAAGCTACCTGGCCCACTGCATATTGTCAACTGTAAAGTTTGGTGGAGGAGAAATAATGGTCTGGGGATGTTTTTCATGGTTCGGGCTAGCTCTATTAGTTCTAGTGAAAGGAAATATTAACGCAGCAGCATACAATGACATTCTAGACGACTCTGAGCTTCCAACTTTGTGGCAACAGTTTGGGGATTTTATTTTTTATTTTTTATTTCACCTTTATTTAACCAGGTAGGCTAGTTGAGAACAAGTTCTCATTTGCAACTGCGACCTGGCCAAGATAAAGCATAGCAGTGTGAACAGACAACACAGAGTTACACATGGAGTAAACCATTAACAAGTCAATAACACAGTAGAAAAAAAGAGAGTCTATATACATTGTGTGCAAAAGGCATGAGGAGGTAGGCGGATGATTTCAATTTTGCAGATTAACACTGGAGTGATAAATGATCAGATGGTCATGTACAGGTAGAGATATTGGTGTGCAAAAGAGGAGAAAAGTAAATAAATATAAACAGTATGGGGATGAGGTAGGTAAAACTGGGTGGGCTATTTACCGATAGACTATGTACAGCTGCAGCGATCGGTTATCTGCTCAGATAGCAGATATTTAAAGTTGGTGAGGGAGATAAAAGTCTCCAACTTCAGCGATTTTTGCAATTTGTTCCAGTCAAAGGCAGCAGAGAACTGGAACGAAATGCGGCCAAATGAGGTGTTGACTTTAGGGATGATCAGTGAGATACACCTGCTGGAGCGCGTGCTACGGGTGGGTGTTGCCATCGTGACCAGTGAACTGAGATAAGGCGGAGCTTTACCTAGCATGGACTTGTAGATGACCTGGAGTTAGTGGGTCTGGCGACGAACATGTAGCGAGGGCCAGCCGATTAGAGCATACAGGTCGCAGTGGTGGGTGGTATAAGGTGCTTCAGTATCAAAACGGATGGCACTGTGATAAACTGCATCCAGTTTGCTGAGTAGAGTATTGGAAGCTATTTTGTAGATGACATCGCCGAAGTCGAGGATCGGTAGGATAGTCAGTTTTACTAGGGTAAGTTTGGCGGCGTGAGTGAAGGAGGCTTTGTTGCGGAATAGAAAGCCGACTCTAGATTTGATTTTCGATTGGAGATGTTTGATATGAGTCTGGAAGGAGAGTTTACAGTCTAGTCAGACACCTAGGTACTTATAGATGTCCACATATTCTAGGTCGGAACCATCCAGGGTGGTGATGCTAGTCGGGCGTGCGGGTGCAGGCAGCGAACGGTTGAAAAGCATGCATTTGGTTTTACTAGCGTTTAAGAGCAGTTGGAGACCACGGAAGGAGTGTTGTATGGCATTGAAGCTCGTTTGGAGGTTAGATAGCACAGTGTCCAAGGACGGGCCGGAAGTATACAGAATGGTGTCGTCTGCGTAGAGGTGGATCAGGGAATCGCCCGCAGCAAGAGCAACATCATTGATATATACAGAGAAAAGAGTCGGCCCGAGAATTGAACCCTGTGGCACCCCCATAGAGACTGCCAGAGGACCGGACAGCATGCCCTCCGATTTGACACACTGAACTCTGTCTGCAAAGTAGTTGGTGAACCAGGCAAGGCAGTCATCAGAAAAACCGAGGCTACTGAGTCTGCCGATAAGAATATGGTGATTGACAGAGTCGAAAGCCTTGGCAAGGTCGATGAAGACGGCTGCACAGTACTGTCTTTTATCGATGGCGGTTATGATATCGTTTAGTACCTTGAGCGTGGCTGAGGTGCACCCGTGACCGGCTCGGAAACCAGATTGCACAGCGGAGAAGGTACGGTGGGATTCGAGATGGTCAGTGACCTGTTTGTTGACTTGGCTTTCGAAGACCTTAGATAGGCAGGGCAGGATGGATATAGGTCTGTAACAGTTTGGGTCAAGGGTGCCCTTTGAAGAGGGGGAAGACTGCGGCAGCTTTCCAATCCTTGGGGATCTCAGACGATATGAAAGAGAGGTTGAACAGGCTGGTAATAGGGGTTGCGACAATGGCGGCGGATAGTTTCAGAAATAGAGGGTCCAGATTGTCAAGCCCAGCTGATTTGTACGAGTCCAGGTTTTGCAGCTCTTTCAGAACATCTGCTATCTGGATTTGGGTAAAGGAGAACCTGGAGAGGCTTGGGCGAGTAGCTGCAGGGGGGGCGGAGCTGTTGGACGAGGTTGGAGTAGCCAGGAGGAAGGCATGGCCAGCCGTTGAGAAATGCTTGTTGAAGTTTTCGATAATCATGGATTTATCGGTGGTGACCGTGTTACCTAGCCTCAGTGCAGTGGGCAGCTGGGAGGAGGTGCTCTTGTTCTCCATGGACTTCACAGTGTCCCAGAACTTTTTGGAGTTAGAGCTACAGGATGCAAATTTCTGCCTGAAGAAGCTGGCCTTTGCTTTCCTGACTGACTGCGTGTATTGGTTCCTGACTTCCCTGAACAGTTGCATATCGCGGGGACTATTCGATGATATTGCAGTCCGCCACAGGATGTTTTTGTGCTGGTCGAGGGCAGTCAGGTCTGGAGTGAACCAGGGGCTATATCTGTTCTTAGTTCTGCATTTTTTGAACGGAGCATGCTTATCTAAAATGGTGAGGAAGTTACTTTTAAAGAATGACCAGGCATCCTCAACTGACGGGATGAGGTCAATATCCTTCCAGGATACCCGGGCCAGGTCGATTAGAAAGGCCTGCTCACAGAAGTGTTTTAGGGAGCGTTTGACAGTGATGAGGGGTGGTCGTTTGACTGCGGATCCATAGCGGATACAGGCAGTGATCGCTGAGATCCTGGTTGAAGACAGCAGAGGTGTATTTGGAGGGCCAGTTGGTCAGGATGACGTCTATGAGGGTGCCCTTGTTTACAGATTTAGGGTTGTACCTGGTGGGTTCCTTCGATGCTTACTAGTCTCCCAGTCCCTGCCACTGAAAAACATCCCCACAGCATTATGCTGCCACCACCATGCTTAACTGTAGGTGCCAGGTTTTCTCCAGATGTGACGCTTAGCATTCTGGCCAAAGAGTTCAGCAAAGCTGTCATCATGGCAAAGGGTGGCTACTTTGAAGAATCTCAAATATTACATATTTAGATTTGTTTAACACTTTCTTGGTTACCACATGATTCCATATCTGTTAATTCATAGTTGTGATGTCTTCAATATTATTCTACAATGTAGAAAATAGTAAAAATAAGGAAAATCCCTGGAATGAGTTGGTGTGTCCACACTTTTGACTGATACTGTATGTAAAGAAGGTATTTCTGTTTTTTATATATACATTTTCTAAATGGGGTAATGTGTGTAGATTGATGAAGAAACACATTTATTTAATCCATTTTAGAAAAATGTAACAAAATGTGGAAAAAGTCAAGGGTTCTGAATACTTTCCAAATGCACAGTACATTGAATTCTGCTTATATCAAGCTATACCCTGCTTGGGTGAAAGCCTTGTCTGCGTCAGTATTGGATCCAACACAGATTAATTTTACCCCTTTTTCTCCCCAATTTCGTGGTATCCAATTGTTGTAGTAGCTACTATCTTGTCTCATCGCTACAACTCCCGTACGGGCTCGGGAGAGACGAAGGTTGAAAGTCATGCGTCCTCCGATGCGCCAGAGGAAACACCGTGCACCTGGCCACCTTGACAGGAGTCGCTGGTGCGCGATGAGACAAGAACACCCCTACCGACCAAGCCCTCCCTAACCCAGGCGACGCTAGGCCAATTGTGCGTCGCCCAACGGACCTCCCGGTCACGGCCGGTTACAACAGAGCCTGGGCGCGAACCCAGGGACTCTGATGGCACAGCTGTCGCTGCAGTACAGCGCCCTTAACCACTGCGCCACCCGGGAGGCCCTAACACAGAACTTTTGACATGGGAAACAAAATGCTGCATCTACAGTAACCTAGTATTCCAGCCACTCTCTTTCCATGAACTAGTTGCTATTAAAATAACGTTTTTGACATGAAACCTGGTAGGATTCTAGGCTAACCTGGGCTGGCTCCTCTGTTCCAAGATCGTCAGGAACAGTAGGAGGTGGAGGGGGCTGTGAAGCCATTATCCTGGTGGAAGGGTGGGTAGGCTCCATACGTGGAAATAGCTGGAACTCGACAGCATCATCGTTGCTGGGCTTGCGGTGGCCTCTGTGGTTTGATGCTGCTGGTCATCGCTCTCCTTCTCTTTGGCTTTGTTTGGGTACTTTGGCGAAGCCAATTTCTGATATCCATCGTGGCATGGGCAGATTACCTGCTTCGACCTACCTAAGTAGGCTAAGGCTAATAACGATAACGCTTTTTACAGCTAGGTAAGAAGCTAACGAAACTCTTTAGTGGTGGGGCGTAAGGAAGAGTTGAGTGAAACAGCTTCAATGACAAACTTGTAAATCGAAATCAAATATTATAGGCGGAGGCATATTGCGTTATTCACTTAGTCTACTACTGATGAGAAGCGTTTTTTCCCCACTTTTTATGGGAACCCAAAGGCGTGAGAGAGAGAAAGCCACTGGAGTGATTACCATTACCAATTGGTGAGGTGAAATGCAAAAAATTACTTGTTTAAAAAAATGCAAAAAAATATAAAACGCTAAACTGGTGCGTGCATATGTATTCACCCCCTTTGCTATGAAGCCCCTAAATAAGATCTGGTGCAATCAATTACCGTCAGAAGCCACATAATTAGTTAAATAAAGTTCACATGTATGCAATCTAAGTGTCACATGATCTCAGTATATATACACCTGTTCTGAAAGGCCACAGAGTCTGCAACACCACCACCAACAAACATGTCACGGACAAAGTTGTGGAGAAGTACAGATCAGGGTTGGGTTATAAAAAAAATCAGAAGCTTTGAACATCCCACGGCGCACCATTAAATCCATTATTAAAAAATGGAAAGAATATGGCACCACAACAAACCTGCCAAGAGAGGGCCGCCCACCAAAACTCACGGACCAGGCAAGGAGGGCATTAATCAGAGAGGAAACAAAGAGACCAAAGATAACCCTGAAGGAGCTGCAAAGCTCCACAGCGAAGATTGGAGTATCTGTCCATAGGACCACTTTAAGCCATACACTCCACAGAGATGGGCTTTATGGAAGAATGGCCAGAAAAAAGCCATTGCTTAGGGAAGTTCAGAATTCAAGCAGATTTTCGCAGCTTTTTGTTAAAAATCGCGCAACATTTCAGCGCCCTGCTATTCATGCCAGGAATATAGTATATGCATATGATTAGTGTGTGTGGATAGAAAACACTCAGACGTTTCCAAAACTGTTTAAATCACGCCTGTGGCATTTACAGAACGTGCGTTTCATCGAATAGTGCATGAAAATCTGTTCACTGAAAATGGAAAAATATATTATTCCGCGACTACAGGCAATTGTTCAAAGCGAACAGAATTACATAGAGCCGAGTTTTCATTGGCTACAGCTTCCAGAGGTTGTCTAGAGTCACGTCATTTGTTGCGCAATTGATTCTTGGTCTAACCGAAACAAGGGAACTCCTTTCCTACTGTCCCCGCCCAGATTTTGGTTCGACCTTTTCAAGACATCATTTTCTCCACGGACAAGCTAATCATTTCACATCGCCTCCTGGGGAATTTTATCGCTTATTAACGTGTACTAATACCTAAAGTTGCATTACAAAAGTATTTCGAAGTGTTTTGTGAAAGTTTATCGTCGACTTTTTGAATTTTAAAAAATTACGTTACGTTATGAAATGCTAATTTTTTTTCTTTACTCGCAACGTATTCGTAGCTCGATATCTAGGCTATATATGGACCGATTTAATCGAAAAAAGACCCTAAATGATGTTTATGGGACATCTAGGAGTGCCAAGAAAGAAGCTCGTCAAAGGTAATGAATGTTTTATATTTTATTTCAGCGTTTTCGTTTGCGACGGCTAACGCAAAATCTGTAGTTTTAGGTGACGGTGCAGTATTTTGAGGGTGCATGGTATCAGATAATAGCTTCTCATGCTTTCCCCGAAAAGCATTTTACAAATCTGACTTGGTCGATAGATTCACAACGAGTGTAGCTTTAATTCAGTATATTGTATGTCAATTTTAATGAAAGTTTGAGGTTTATCAACCTCTATGGTGGCGCTCTTGAGCATTTCTGCTGATTGTGGTCCCCACTTCGGTACCACGTCCTCAACAAGTTAAAGAAAAAAATTATCAAACACGTTTGGTGTTCGCCAAAAGGCATGAGGGAGACTCCCTAAACATATGGAAGAAGGTACTCTGGTCAGATGAGACTAAAATTGAGCTTTTTGGCCAAAGGTTATGTATGGCGCAAACCAACACCTCACATCACCCTGAGAACACCATCCCCAGTGAAGCATGGTGGTGGCAGCATCATGCTGTTGGTGATGTTTTTCATCGGCAGGGACTGGGAAACTGGTCAGAATTGAAGGATCGATGGATGGCACTAAATACAGGGAAATTCTTGAGGGAAACCTATTTCAGTCTTCCAGAGATTTGAGACTGGGACGGAGGTTCACCTTCCAGCAGGACATTGACCCTAAGCATACTGCTAAAGCAACACTCAAGTGGTTTAAGGGGAAACATTTAAATGTCTTGGAATGGCCTAGTCAAATCCCAGACCTCAATCCAATTGAGAATCTGTGGTATGACTTAAAGGTTTCTGTACACAAGCAGAACCCATCCAACTTGAAGGAGCTGGAGCAGTTTTGCCTTGAAGAATGGTCAAAAATCCCAATGGCTAAATGTGCCAAGCTTATAGAGACATACCCCAAGAGACTTGCAGCAGTAATTGCTGCAAAAGGTGGCTCTACAAAGTATTTGTCACACCCTGACCGTAGATTGCTTTGTATGTTTCTAATGTTGTTTGGTCAGGGTGTGATTTGGGTGGGCATTCTATGTTTTTGTATTTCTATGTTTCGGCCGGGTATGGTTCTCAATCAGGGGCAGCTGTCTATCGTTGTCTCTGATTGGGAATCATACTTAGGTAGCCTGTTCACTTTTAGAGGTGGGTAGTTGTATTTCTGTTTAGTGTTTGTTTCACCTTGCAGGGCTGTTTCGGTTTTTCCTTTTGTTATTTTTGCATTCAGTTTTCAGTTCCTTAAAATAAAGATGAACACGTATCCCGCTGCATTTTGGTCTGACAATTCCTCTTCTTCCGATGAAAGCCGTTACAGTATTGACTTTGGGGTGGTGAATAGTTATGCACGCTCAAGTTTTCAGTTTTTTGTTTTGTTATTTCTTGTTTGTTTCACAATGAAAAAATATTTGGCATCTTCAAAGTGGTAGGCATGTTGTGTAACTCAAATGATTCAAACCCCCTAAAAATAATTGAAATTCCAGGTTGTAAGGCAACAAAATAGGAAAAATGCCAAGGGGGGTGAATACTTTCGCAAACATCCTTTATCTTTCATCCAGTGGGCTTCTGTGTTCATCCTGCTCGGTCTGCATAGCTGCTTCTTGTCATTTATTTCAGTATGGCCGCTTCATGGTTTCATGATAATTATCTGAACTCTTCCAGATCTGTCACACACTCTCAACATGAGGGTAGCAATTCATTTTCTCCTCTGACGACGCGTGAGCCATCCCCTGGACCCAGATTACATTTCTTTGTCAATTTTACTTGAAAATGTATATTTCACCAAACGGGGGTGCCTTCAGTTTGTCACGTGGGGCCGCGCTCAGAATCCATCTGATTCTCTGTCAGTGGAGCACAGAGCTGTCACAATAGAAATCAATGATGTGGTGCGGACAACCTGCTGTGGATGACAGGGAAAAGAGGAGGAGGAATGAAATTATGTCCGGAGTGTGAATGCTATTATTATTAGATAGGCTTTGTCATTCAGAGATATTGCCACACGAATCAACATTTAATAGATACAGGAACATTTATTAAGGTAATTATAAAACATTCATTCTATACCACCACAAACAGCTTATGAAAGTATAAGTGGGATGAAGAAATGATATTGTGTTCAGTCAGCCTATGAAAGGGTTTCCAACCAGGTTTCAGATTTGACCTTTTGACATCGCTGGTCTAGTGGTCTAGGGACTGTTAAACTAAAGGATACTCTTCTCTTGGGAAACACTACTTTCCTCTCTTTTTTTTGCGACGCAGCAGGCCTACATAACAAGTGGGCCAAGGTATACCGTGCTGTAGTAAATGGTCTCGCAGATGAGCAAGCTCACAGTTTACAGTGGGAGAACATTTCTTGATCTCTCCTGGATCCTCTGAGAACATGCCTTCGACAAAGCTGCTGGGGAGATGACGGCTTTCTTGATGAAATATGCATGGTGTATTAAGCGCAAAAAATGTCACCACCATCTTACTCCAAACATGATCTGCCCGTTATGACCGATTTATGTTGTTGTTGTGTTCGGAAACTTCAGCAAACGTCAGACGGATTAAGAAGAAATCAAAGAGCAGATCAGTCACCGAGGAATAATTCATTCTCTTTTCAAGTGCGGTTGGTCGCCACAAACCTACACAACACTGAGAGAAGCCTCCCTACTGGAGTGTGGAAGAATCTGTGCTTGCATAAACAAAGCTCTGTGCGCAGCATAAGAATCAGGACTCAAACAAAGTTACACTCCTAAGACAAGTCATGATTAAAAAAAAAACACACTGAACTAAAAAAACTATTGCGCTGGGTATGAAAATACATGAATAAAATAATGATGTGGGGAGAAGAGAGACAACAGCGTATCCAAAATGAGGTCTATGGGAGGTTAGCAGTTACACAACAGAGTTATAGAGACCAATGTGTTGATGAAAAAAATGATACGCCTGCACTTCATGTTAAATGATGATCTTGGAAGTATGTCCAGACACAGAGAGCCTTTAACCCCTGTCCTGTCTGTTTCTTTCTTTGAGGTATGTGGATTTATTTATGGCTGATGGGCTTCTCAGGGCCTTGTCCTCGGAGTCAGAAAATATTCACCCATGAATCACCTATACCCAGATTAAAGATGGCTGCCTACTGTAATTAATAACCAACCAGCTCCTCTCCTCTCAGCACGACCAGGAATTGAAGAAGGGCACTCAACCATAGGGTTCCTGCAGTTGCAGTGCATGACCTATAGAGGATGCTCCTAACCACACTGACTGAACAACACTGAGGCACTCATTCCCCCCATGCACACACTCACTCACGCACACATACAGACATGCACATAGCTCCTCAAAGGGTTTCTACACTAGAGAGGGGCCTTTATGCCATCTGATAAAGTGCTGACCACAGATGTATACGCTTCACCATATGGTGAGAAAACAGTTGAATTTAATTGTGCGCCAAGTGATCAGGGTTTTCAATCTGCTGCCAATGGCTTGTCAGTTGGCACTGAAATGTTCAATTCCAGACAACGCTAGACTAAATATGGTTGCACAACAGAAAACCCTCCTTTCCTCGGGTAGGCTATAGACAAGCTATTTTAACTCAAGTTTATTTTCAGTGTCTCTCTGTCTCTCTCCCTCATTCCCTTCCTCCTGCCCTCTCTGCCTACCCCATCTGTCTAACTCTTGCCCAGTCCGCTGTGAATATGCACAGATATGAAATGAGATCCATCTATCTCCTGTCATACAGCCGTCCCCCCATTCATCTCCTCAGCAGAGTAAAGAGAACGGAATACCAATCTACCCTGACCACCCTAATTCTATGAACCCACCCATCTCTTCCCAACTGTGTATAATGCAGAGAAATATAATTCTAATTATGTGCTAGTTTGTATGGAAATTCGGGGAATCTCTCCCATATGTAATACCAGCATGTTTCAAGCAGACCACCATAGTGCCTGTGCCCAAGAACACTAAGGTAACCTGCCCAAATGACTACCAACCAGTAGCACTCACGTCCGTAGCCATGAAGTGCTTTGAAAGGCTGGTCATGGCTCATATCAACACCATTATCCCAGAAACCCTAGACCCACTCCAATTTGCATACCTCCACAGATCCACAGATAATGCAATCTTTACTGCACTCAACACTGCCCTTTCCCACCTGGACAAAATAAACATGTGAGTATACTATTCATTGACTACAGCTCAGTTTTCAACACCATAGTGCCCTCAAAGCTCATCACTAAGCCAAGGACCCTGGGACTAAACACCTCCCTCTGCAACTGGATCCTGGACTTCCTGACGGGCTGACCCCAGGTGGTAAGGATAGGCAACATCACCTCCGCCACGCTGACCCTTAACACAGGGGCCCCAGAGGGGTGTGTGCTTAGTCCCCCCCTGTACTCCCTGTTCACTAATGACTGCATGGCCAGGCACGACTCCAACACCATCATCAAGTTTGCCGATGACACAACAGTGGTTGGCCTGATCACCAACAAGGACAAGATAGCCTATAGGGAGGATGTCAGAGACCTGGCCGTGTTGTGCCAGGACAACAACCTCTCACTCAATGTAATCAAGACAAAGGAGATGATTGTGGACTACAGGAAAAGGAGGACGCTCCCATTCTCATCGACGAGGTTGAGAGCTTCAAGTTCCTTGGTGTCCACATCACCAAAAAACTATCATGGCCCAAACACACTAAGACTGTCATGAAGAGGGCACGACAAAGCCTATTCCCCCTCAGGAGACTGAAAAGATTTGGCATGGGTCCTCAGATCCTCAAAAGGTTCTACAGCTGCACCATCGAGAGCATCCTGACTGGTTGCATCACTGCCTGGTATGACAACTGCTCGGCCTCCGACCGCAAGGCACTACAGAGGGTAGTGCGTACGGCTCAGTACATCACTTGGGGTCAAGCTTCCTGCCATTCAAGACCTCTATACCGGTGTCAGCGGAAGGCCCTGAAAGTTTATTTTTTCCTAAACACTTTTTTTTCTTATAACTTCTTAAAGCATTGTTGGTTTTTCTTATAACTTCTTAAAGCATTGTTGGTTAAGGGCTTGTAAGTAAGCATTTCACTGTAGGGTGAATACCTGTTGTATTTGGCAATTTGATTTTATATGTAGGGTAAATTCGGAAAACAGTGGAACATCATATAAACTGTGACAGCTTAATCCCGAAGCGTTTATTTCTTGTTCTGACAAGAGAAAATCAAAAGTATTGTTACGAAGCTCTTGCAGAGAAACCACAAAATCACAACAAGTCAATGGGGTAACATCATAGAGGGGGGCAGAGCAAGCTTTCAGACAGGAAGCTCACCTCGCAAAGCTTATAAGGTTATAAAACTGTCAAAAATAATGCACTGTGCCAAATTCTCATGTAAATGTTCATACTATATGCTGGTGCATCAAAATAAATTAAAAAACGTCCTCAATATTATGCTGAAATTTTGAAATTCAGTCATTTGTTGTTGTCTCGCTTTACCAACCATAGCTAGCTAAAGTAGGATGGCATGGAGTAGCTATAGTGGGTCAGTCTTATAGGATTTTCCAATGGAGGAAAGACATCCTGTACTATACAGGTCTCTGGTTCTTATGTTTATTATTTATTGTAGTACTGTTATTTGAGTGAACTCGGAAAGAGTGGGACACTTTTAGCATCTCCGTCTTCTGTAACCTCTTCAGACATTGTAAAGGGAATTTTTATCTATAATGACTAATTATGTATACATTTCAATCAGGATGTACTAATCAGAATACTATTATGTTACTGTATATGTACTAATCAGAATACTATTATGTTACTGTATATGTACTAATCAGAATAATATTATGTTACTGTATATGTATGAATTTTCTTTCTTGATCCCAGTACTGAATATAATGTGTGTGAATGTGGTCAAGAGTTAGAACAATGACTGTCTGTTCCTTGGTACAAATGAATCAGACTGGCTAGAATGCTTATCTACACGAGAAAACCTTGACTCGTAAATTATATTAAATTGGTAGGGAGACGGATGTGGGAAGGCTTCCAGCCTTTGTACTGGAACGGAGATGGCACGGGTTGGTGCTGGAACTAATGACGCCATTTTCAGTTTATAACCTGTGGTAACCTGTATCGTGTTCAGTACTCTCGTGAATAAAGGCTGCTATTTGACTTTAGACCGGGCTCTCTCTATTTCTATAAAATAAGGGTCATACAAATTCTTATGAATTGACAGAGTGTTTAATTTTAATTGGGAATTAAAACAGAGGAATTAAATTCCTTCAATAGAATCCAACATCTTAGCCTGGCAGGTGATTCATTTCTGAAATCCTCAGATGTTTCCTAATCCCACACATTTGAATTGAATTGTCACTGGGTAGAATTAGGACTGTAATAATGGTGTCCCTGTTTATCTAACCTGCTGCCCCAGTCTACCAAATTCAAACTGAAAATATGGGTTTGACACAGTGTACGGAAATGGATGTGTCATGCCTCCTATGAATATGATTCATTTTTCATTATTATTTTGGATTAGGAAACATATTTAAGGTTTTCAGAAATGTATCCTGTGTTGGGCTAATATGTTGGATAGATGTTGAAAGAGGTTAGGGAAGACGGAAAGGGACAAAAGTGTCCCACTTATTCTCGAATTCACCACACACGGAGCTCCACGGTTGATAAGATGGCAGAAGACTGACACAGTGAATAGAGCCAAGGGCAGTGTGCTAGTAGGAATTAACATGTGTGTTTCACCCTGACAGCACTACCCAATATGGATATATACAGATAGGGAGGAGAGATGGATTTTATTCTACTGAGGATCTCGATTGAGAAAATATAAGGAATCTCTGACTGAACAAATGTCTTTGAACCAGATAGACTCCACAGTTGGCATGAAAGTTCCCCCTTCTAAATGATTTATCATTTTAAGTGGAAGGAAGAGACCTGTTCAAGTTAAGTTTACAGGACACAGAGAATGGTCTGGCTTTTATTCTAAATGACAGCTTGGCGTGGGAAGGGTTGTAAGAGGACAGCTTTAAGATATTGCTAACTGCCAGCGTTTTTAAATGATTCAACGTTTTTTTTTTTATACAGAAAGGCTACTAGAGGTATCTACCATTTAGAGTTTTCTGGTGATTCACTAGGTAAACAAAAGCAACAGTATGTTCCCAGGTATTACGTAGGCGTTCATATAAATCCTGTTGGAGAAATTGCCATAATATGCTACTTCATGCAGAAACCGATGATCTTAGAGAAAATCAATGTGCTATTGTCTTCCATATGTACTGTATGTGTTGCCACAGCACAACCTCCTCTCAGTCTCCAGTCTCCCGGGGGATCCACTCTGTAGGTGAAAAGGTGTCTGACGTGCTGTTCACTCTGTGTTCATCTATTCTGGTCACGTTTGGGCCCAGGCTCAGCTCAGCAAACCCCCCGAAATGTAATCGCTGGCTGGGGCAGGCAGTGCGGTTGTCATGGAAACCCAGCACCCATCCGCCATCTTTGATTTGGATTGAAGCCAAGGTTGTGATTAGCTTCCTCTCCTCTCTTTTCTCCTTTCTTTCCCCCATATTTTTGGTACTCTGGCTGCTCTAAGTGGTGAAGTGGTGTTAAATGAGGACAAAGAGGGGTCCGGTCTTGAAATAGGCTGAGATGCAACAAACCTCAATTACAATAACAGCATCAAGAGTGTACACACACACACACACACACAACATAACAACATACTGGCCATTGCTACAGTATGAACCGTGGTGTGTCTAGATGTCTATTACAAGCCAGGGCCTAAAACACACGATCAATACCATCCCAGGGACTCATAATGACCCAATTACCGTCTGGAGGTTTGTCAATGCCACCTCTCTGAGGACGCTGTGTGTGTGTGTGTGTGTGTGTGTGTGTGTGTCTCTGAGGGAGGCTGAGAAATGCCACAGACACGTACAGCCAGCACAGGAGTAACCCCATACATTTTTAACACTGAGTGTGTGTGTGCAAGAGTGTGTGTGTGCATTCACCTTTTCTCATTTCCCACCCACACAATGACATTTGAGAGGAAATGGAGGACTGGCAGGATCGTACGTACACAATCCTGTTCATGTTGTTGTGTCCTTATGGTTCACACTCGATGTTGATGTTGGGAAGTCCTACAGTGATATTTACGTGGGCTTCTCAAGATGCTTCTAAAGGTTAGTGAGCGACGGACGATCTACAGACGACTCTCTGCATATTGTCAAAGGCAACAATAATCAGAGGACTAATCTAAATCCCACACAGACCCAGGTTACAACACCAGTGGTTAACAGGAAACGAACATCCAGTAGGCCTGCAAAGGCAGTGACAGGGCCAAAATGGAGACTTATCATTTAGTCAATACTACATCTGTTCTTCTGGGATTGTTCTATTGTCGTGATGGATTTCATCAATACATTTTGTTCCTCTCGACCGGCGGATATTCATATGAAGAAGAGTTATAGACCCTCAGACCCTCTAGTTCTGCAGTCCTGCTGGTTTCTGTCTCTCCCTGGTACTTACTCCCAAAATGTTTTGCTTGTCAGCAATCAAGTTTTCAAGATATGTAGCGTTCAAAATACAGAAATCATCCCCCTTTGATGCATTTATATCCTCCTTTGATGCAATATATAAAACGGGATTGCTGACAAGCAAAACCTTTTGGGACAAATGAAACAATTACCAAAACATGGTTTTTGGGTGGAGTTTTCCTTTAATTGGCTGGCCCAGCAGGTAGAAGTCAGTTATGGCTGTTAAGAAATGGACCTTTACAGAACACATCCATCAACACCCAGAGATTTTGTCCGAGGGACGGAGTGAGTGAGTGGGAGAGAGAACGAGAGAGATTTTGAAAAAGCAATCCCATCTCTTTTATTAGTCACAATGCTACAGCGCCTATCTCTGCATCACTCTCTCTCTCTCTCCCACCCTCCCTCTCTATGTGGTACAGGGTAAGAGTTGCCTAGGCAGGCAAATTTAATAAGCAGGCAGTAAGAGGGTCGTTTTAGGACCTTTAGCATTTGAACTGAACAAAAATATAAATGCAACATGTAACAATTTCAATGATTTTACTGAGTTACAGTTCATATAAGGAAATCAGTCAATTGAAATAAATTCATTAGGACCTAATCTATGGATTTCACATGACTGGCAGGGGCGCAGCAATGGGTTGGCCTGGAAGGGCATAGGCCCACCCACTTGGGAGCCAGGCCCACACACTGAGAAACCAGGCCCAGCTAAACATAATTTGTTTTTCCCCACAAAAGGGTTTTATTACAGACAGAAATACTCCTGTTTCATTAGCTGCCCAGGTGGCTGGTCTCAGACCATCCCACAGGTGAAGAAGCCGGATGTGGAGGTCTTGGTCTGGCATGGTTACACGTGGTCTGAGGTGCTGGCAAGTTTTCTAAAACGACGTTGGAGGCGACTTATGGTAGAGAAATTAACATTCAATTATCTGGCAACAACTCTGGTGGACATTCCTGCAGTCAGCATGCCACTTGCACGCTCCCTCAAAACTTGAGACATCTATTGCATTGTGTTGTGTGACAAAACTGCACATTTTAGAGGGGCCTTTAATTGTCCCCCAGCACAAGGTGCACCTGTGTAATGACCATGCTGTTTAATCAGCTACTTGATATGCCACAACTGTGGAGGTGGATGGATTATCTTGGCAAAGGAGAAATGCTCACCAACAGGGATGTAAAGAAATTTGTGCACAAAATTTGAAAGAACATTTAGAGGTTCTTTTATTTCAGCTCATAACACATGGAGCCAGCACTTTACATGTTGTGTTTATATCTTTGTTCAGTAGAGTATTTTTAAGGATCCCACTGCTAAAACAGCCGCTACCCTTCCTGGGGTTCAAACAGGAATAAAACTATTACATCACAATAAAACAGCAGCCCACATCATAAATAAAACAATACACCACACAAGGCATTATTATTTACATTTACAATATTACAATGTGTGTGTGTGTGTGTGTGTGTGTGTGTGTGTGTGTGTGTGTGTGTGTGTGTGTGTGTGTGTGTGTGTGTGTGTGTGTGTGTGTGTGTGTGTGTGTGTGTGTGTGTGTGTGTGTCTCTTCACAGTCCGCGTTGTGCCTTGAGGTGTTGCTTTACCTGTTCTTGAAATCTGATTTTACTGCTCGCTCGAGTTACTTGATGTGGAAGCGAGTTTCATGTAGTCATGGCTCTATGTAGCACTGTGTGTTTCCCCAGAGTATGTTCTGGAAAAACACACAGCGGTGTCATGTCTAGTGGGGTATGTGCGGGCGTTTGACCTGTATATGAGCTGTTTGTATAGACAGTTTGGCGCTTTCAACCCGTTTAATCCCTCTCACAAAGACAAGTAGTGATGCAGTCAATCTCTTCGCTACTTTGAGCCAGGAGAGATGGGACTTAAAGGCCAGCCGTGCTGCTCTATTCTGGGCCAACTGTAATTTGCCTATGTCCTTCTTTATGGCACTTGACCATATAACTGGGCAGTAGTCCAGGTGTAATAAAACCTGGAGGACTTGTTCGGTTGATTGTGTGTCAAGAAAGCAGAGCAGCGCTTTATCACGGACAGACCTCTCTCCGTCTTAGCTACCGTTGCATCAATATGTCTTGACCATTTCAGTTTACAATCCAGGGTTCCACCAAGCAGTTCAGTCTCCTCAACTTCCTCAATTGCCACAATATTAATTTCAAGCTTTGATGAGATTCAGGGTTTGGCAAATGATTTGTCCCAAATACAAAGCTTACAGTTTTATATATATATATATATTTAGGACTAGCTTATTTCTAGCCACCATTCTAAAACTGACTGCAGCTCTTTGTTAAGAGTTCCCTCGCTGTGGTAGCTGACGTGTATAGTGTTGATTCATCAGGGTACCTAGACACTCTGACTTTACTCAAGGTTTGCCGGTGGGTCATTGTGTCAGTCTTGGGAGTTCATTGGAATGCAAAGTGTGTGTGTGTGTGTGTGTGTGTGTGTGTGTGTGTGTGTGTGTTGTTGGCTGGTGACTGGGTCAGATGCAGCCTATAAATGCCTCTGCTAAATGAGTGTAATTATTTCTGGTTGCAGGTGACTCATGCATGTTTTATTCCCCATCTGGACATGCACAGTACAAAATGGTCTTAAACGATCACTCTCTCTTTCTTTACACTGTAATAACTTCTCACTCTCTCTCTCTATCTGTTCCTCTCTCTCCACCCTTCATCCTTGTGTGTGTGCAGAAAGCACGAGCCAACGTTTGTGTGTACAAGAGGGCGAGAAACAGATATTTGGGTCATTCTTGAATTCTGGTGGCATTTGGGCATGGCCTTTTGAAAAAAAAATGAACTTCATTTTTGTAGATAAAAATAATTATACATGTATCTGGGTACATCTTTCCATTCCAAATCAACTAATATGGTAGCTTAATGACTTTAAAAATGTTTTTACCAACATGATAACATTTTGCCATCACTAGGACTAGTAACACCAGCAATGTTATGACGAATGAGACATGTTAGGTAAATTAGGATTTTACTGAAATGGGGGCCACAAATGCTAAGGTCATCCATCTTTAAAATAATTTACTAAAGTGATATGATTCATTATTTTGCTCACAGTGTTATTTCCCTTCATTTAAATTGTGTGACACCAATTGACACATTGGATTGAGACACACCAAAGTATCAATTTAATCCTAAAATGCATGACATACTAAAAAGGGTGGGATTACCTAATAATTTATTTTAATATACACACATCCCACAAGGACAGTTTGCCACTGGAGAGAATGCTCAAGGTCCTTAAAAAATAAAAATAAAAGTATATTTATTTCACCTTTATTTAACCAGGTAGGCAAGTTGAGAACAAGTTCTCATTTACAAGTGCGACCTGGCCAAGATAAAGCAAAGCAGTGCGACAAAAACAACAACACAGAGTACAGTCAAAAATTCTATGTACAGTGTGTGCAAATTTGATATCTTTGTACTGAAGGATTTCAGGCGGTAACACCAATTCCATCAAACTGAGGGACATACATTATCCTCGCAACAAACCAAAAAACATGTCACTACAACTCTACACATTACTACTGGGGCAAGCCTATTTGCATACCCTACGTGCTTTAAACCATGCATAAACATAAAGTGTTGCAGAATAAACTTTTTGCATTATGTTTAATCATTGATAAACCGTTCAATATAAAGAAAAACATATATGATGTGCAGCTATGTCATTTTAAAGTGTTTTTCATGGTTGCAAAGACAAGGGACGCACTCAAGAACGACCAATTCATATTCAAGCTGCAAGAACATACATGTACAAGAGATCATTAGCCAGACTGAACCTCATACAGTAGCTATATGCGTGTGTGGTTCATTCCTGTTGTCTGGTATGCAGGAGACATTAACATATGCA
Organism: Oncorhynchus nerka; assembly: GCF_034236695.1. NCBI lineage: Eukaryota > Metazoa > Chordata > Actinopteri > Salmoniformes > Salmonidae > Oncorhynchus > Oncorhynchus nerka. The sequence continues at coordinate 47,580,890 of NC_088399.1, forward strand.
TGATATGTACATGACGGATGCCTGAACCCTACAGTGCCTTGCCTGGTGCTGAATTAGTATACATTATGTGTCACACCCCTCATTGACTTCACAAATTGGATTCTGTGGGATGGCGTTGTCGAGCTGTGGCCGCTGTACACACACACACACACACACACACACACACACACACACACACACACACACACACACACACACACACACACACACACACACACACACACACACACACACACACACACACACACACACACACACACACACATTCCTCTGTCTCGCAGAAGCCATTTTCAGCTGAGATAAAAGCAATCTTTGGTAAATGTGTATATAGTATATTATAATGACTTGGCTGGAGGTGGCTCAGTGACTTTGAATAGCGGAGGAGAGGAAGCGAGGAAAGAAAGGGAGGAGAAGATAAAGGAGAGGAGAGAGGAGAGAGCAGAGAGCTTGTTTTGCAGAATGAAAAGTAAAAGCTGAGACATTAAGCCTTAGGTTTGTGAGTGAGTGAGTGAGTGAGTGAGTGAGTGAGTGAGTGAGTGAGTGAGTGAGTGAGTGAGTGAGTGAGTGAGTGAGTGAGTCAGTGAGTAGTGAGTGAGTGAGACAGAGATAAAGAAAGAGAAAGAGAGAGAAAGTGAGAGAGACACCCACAAAGAGAATGTCCGGGATTGATCTATTCTAAAGGACAAGGTAAAGAGGTCACAAGGATTAGAGTGAATTTACACCAGTCAGTGTGACAGTGGCTCTGTATATCTCTGTGTGCACAGTGTCACTGTGTGTGTATATCACGGTACTGAATATATTACTGTGTGTGTATATCACAGTACTGAATATAGCACTGTGTGTATATATCACATTGCTGAATATATCACTGTGTGTGTATATCTCTGTGTGCACAGTGTCACTGTGTGTGTATATCACGGTACTGAATATATCACTGTGTGTGTATATCACAGTACTGAATATAGCACTGTGTGTGTATATCACGGTGCTGAATATTATTATTATTAATTATATCCGCAGTAAAATAATATACAGACAGACAGACAGACGACAGACAGACAGACAGACAGACAGACAGACAGACAGACAGACAGACAGACAGACAGACAGACAGACAGACAGACAGACAGACAGACAGACAGACAGACAGAGTGGCTCAGGTAGTGCAGCTCATCCAGGATGGCACATCAATGCGAGCAGTGGCAAGAAGGTTTGCTGTGTCTGTCAGCGTAGTGTCCAGAGCATGGATGCGCTACCAGGAGACAGGCCAGTACATCAGGAGACGTGGAGGAGGCCGTAGGAGGGCAACAACCCAGCAGCAGGACCGCTACCTCCGCCTTTGTGCAAGGAGGAGCAGGAGGAGCACTGCCAGAGCCCTGCAAAATGACCTCCAGCAGGCCACAAATGTGCATGTGTCTGCTCAAACGGTCAGAAACAGACTCCATGAGGGTGGTATGAGGGCCCGACGTCCACAGGATTCTACGGATTTGAATGAGGGTTCGGTCAGGTGTCCAGTAGGGTCTCTCTTTCTTCTCTTTAATACCCTCTCTCTCTCTTGCTCCACCTCTTCTTTTTCACATCCCCTTTCTCTAACACGGAACCCAAACCGGCTGCTCGCGTGCGCCATCGTGCATACATTTATTTTGTCCCCCCACACCAAACACGATCACGACACGCAGGTTAAAATATCAAAACAAACTCTGAACCAATTACATTAATTTGGGGACAGGTCGAAAAGTATTAAACCTTTATGGCAATTTAGCTAGCTAGCTTGCACTTGCTAGCTAATTTGTCCTATTTAGCTAGCTTGCACTTGCTAGCTAATTTGTCCTATTTAGCTAGCTTGCTGTTGCTAGCTAATTTGTCCTGGGATATAAACATTGAGTTGATATTTTATCTGAAATGCACAAGGTCCTCTACTCCAACAATTAATCCACACATAAAATGGTCAACCAAATCGTTTCTAGTCATCTCTCCTTCTAGGCTTTTTCTTCTCTTGACTTTAAATTGCGATTGGCAACTTCCATAAATTAGGTGCATTACCGCCACCGACCTCGTTTGTCTTTCAGTCACCCACGTGTGTATAACCAATGAAGAGATGGCACGTGGGCACCTGCTTCTATAAACCAATGAGGAGATGGGAGAGGCAGGACTTGCAGCGCGATCTGCGTCAGAAATAGAACTGATTTAGCCCTTGCCAACGTAGACGCTCGTTGGCGCACGCGAGCAATGTGGGTGCAATAATTGAAATAACATAGATTTCAAAATGTATTTTGTAGTCAGCCTGTAACACTCCTCCCTCTTTCTCCTTCACCTCCCTCTTCTCTTCTCTCTCCTCTGTGTGTTTTCCAGTTCTGACATTCAGGTTGCTGGACCCTGGTCGGCCCCTCCCTGCAGGCCCTAACGTGTTTGTATGTGCGTGTGTGTGTCAAATCAAATCCAATTTTATTAGTCACATGCGCCGAATACAACAGGATTCACCTTACAGTGAAATGCTTACTTACAAGCCCCTAACCGAAAGTGCAGTTTAAAAAATACGGATAAGAATAAGAGAAAAGTAACAAGTAATTAAAGAGGAGCAGTAAAAAATAACAAAATATACAGGGGGGTGCCGGTACAGAGTCAATGTGCGGGGGCACCGGTTAGTTGAGCTAGTATGTACATGTAGGTAGAGTTAATTAAAGTGACTATGCATAGATGACAATAGAGAGTGGCAGTGGTGTGGAGAGGGGAGGGGGGACAATGTGAATAGTCTGGGTAGCCATTTGACTAGATGTTCAGGAGTCTCATGGCTTGGGGGTAGAAGCTGTTTAGAAGCCTCTTGGACCTAGACTTGGTGCTCCAGTACCGCTTGCTATGTGGTAGCAGAGAGAACAGTCTATGACTAGGGTGGCTGGAGTCTTTGACAATTTTCGGGCCTTCCTCTGACACCGCCTGTTATAGAGGTCCTGGATGGCAGGAAGCTTGTCCCCAGGGATTTACTGACACCAAGGAACTTGAAGCTCTGAACCTACTTCACTGCAGTCCCGTCGATGAGAATGGGGGCATGCTCGGTCCTCCTTTTCCTGTAGTCCACAATCACAACCTTTGTCTTGATCACGTTGAGGGAGAGGTTGTTGTCCTGGCACCACACGGCCAGATCTCTGACCTCCTCCCTATAGGCTGTCTTGCTGTTGTCAGTGACACTGTTGTGTCATCGGCAAATTTAATGGTGATGTTGGAGTTGTGCCTGGCCGTGCAGTCATGAGTGAACAGGGAGTACAGGAGGGGGCTGAGCACGCACCCCTGAGGGGCCCCTGTGTTGAGGATCAGCATGGCAAATGTGTTGTTACCTACCCTTACCACCTGGGGGCGGCCCGTCAGGAAGTCCAGGATCCAGTTGCAGAGGGAGGTGTTTAGTCCCAGGGTGCTTAGCTTATTGATGAACTTTGAGGGCACTATTGGTGTTGAATGCTGAGCTGTAGTCAATGAACAGCATTCTCACATAGATGTTCCTTCTATCCAGGTGGGAAAGGGCAGTGTTGAGTGCAATAGAGACTGCATCATCTGTGGATCTGTTGGGGAGGTATGCAAATTGGAGTGGGTCTATGGTTTCTGGGATGATGGTGTTGATGTGAGCCATGACCAGCCTTTCAAAGCACTTCATGGCTACAGACATGAGTACTACAGGTCAGTAGTCATTTGGGCAGGTTACCTTAGTGTTCTTGGGCACAGGCACTATGGTGGTCTGCTTAAAACGTATTACAGACTCAGACAGGTAGAGGTTGAAAATGTCAGTGAAGATACTTGCTAGTTGGTCAGCGCATGCTTGCAGTACACGCCCTTGTAATCCGTCTGGCCCTGCGGCCTTGTGAATGTTGACCTGTCTAAAGGTCTTACTCACATTGGCTGCGGAGAGCGTGATCACACAGTCTTCCGGTACAGCTGGTGCTCTCATGCATGTTTTCATATTTGCCTCGAAGCGAGCATAGAAGTAGTTTAGCTCATCCGGTAGGCTCGTGTCACTGGGTAGCTCTCGGCTGTGCTTCCTTTTGTAGTCTGTAATGGTTTGCAGGCCCTGCCACATCTGAGAGCGTCATAGCCGGTGTAGTACGACTCGATCTCAGTCCCGAATTGACGCTTTGCCTGTTTAATGGTTCGTCGGAGGGCATAGCAGGATTTCTTATAAGTTTCTGGGTTAAGAGTCCCGCTCCTTGAAAGCGGCAGCTCTACCCTTTAGCTCAGTGCGGATGCTGCCTGTAATCCATGGTTTCTGGTTGGGGTATGTACGTACGGTCATTGTGGGGACGAAGTCTATGTGTGTGTGTATGTATGCGTGTGTGTGTGTGTGTATATATTGTTACCAAACCTGCTGGAGATGGAGAGGGGATTAAGGTCTGGAGTCCCAAGTGATTCAAAGTAATAATGTGGAGAAAGTAGATGGCCCATCAGAGAAAGGACAGGGGGGGAAGAGAGAGAGAGAGAATAGTGTGTATTTACTTCTGAAGAACTGTTCCTCCAGGTCTTCCAAACATTTGCTGTTTTAACTAAAGACCAAACCACAATCCATTAGACATTATTACTTCCATGTTTCTAATCAGCTCATTCTGTCAGGATAGTTTAGTGGTGGTCTAATCTGGTCCAGAGACATTCATTATCTCTCCTTAAGATACAATCAAATGTTAATGGCTCCCCTCTGGTGAAACGCCTCTGCTTTAACTAAGGCTTTAAAATGAACTTATCAATGTATTAATGTCTTCCCCTCCATCTGTCATAAATCTTACAGGGGATGTGTTTTACCGAGCGGTCAGGCCGAACGGAGAGGAGAGGGGGTCTTACGGTGATCTGTTAATCGTGGAGGTGAGGTGCCTATAGGCTCGTTAGGTTACATCATCAATGGGGATCATTAATCATGGGACTGAAGAGACGTGTAAAAGAGCGCACTGCAACCCGGCTCTGAAGCTATTAATTAGTAATTCATTATAAACCCTCCACCATAAATAAGAATAAAAGTAGGGGATTCAGCAGGCTTTCACTATAATACACTGGGGAGGAGAGAGAGATGGTGCAGAAAGGGAGAGAGAGGGAGAGAGTGGAAGAGAGAGAGAGGGAGAGAGAGGGTGAGAGAGTGGAGGAAAAAGAGGGAGAGAGTGGAAGAGAGAGGGAGAGAGAGAGAGGAAGAGAGTGGAGAAGGAGAAAGATCAAGAGAGAGGGAGGGAGAGAGAAAGAGGGAGAGAGTGGAAGAGAGAGATAGCGAGAGAAAAGAGCACATTATAGGAAAAATAAATGATAGTTTGTTAAATGGTTTGCAACTTTTGTTTTGTAGTAGTGAAAGGTTTTCTAATAAAAGCACACTCATAGAGTACAGTCAGTTTGAAAATCCTTTGTGTCTTTGAGCTAAACAAATATAGACGAAGGCTGTATCTCACCTAGGCTACTAACCTGGATAGGTCTCCACCATATTGCTTTCACCCATCATGTTCTCTAAAATCAGTGATTATAAAAGAGAAAGACGGTAAGCTGATGATATTTTCTCTCCTAGGGAGGCAGTAGCCAAAGGTAGCCTACACCACAATCACCACCACACCCATCAACAATCTGGGAGACCCTCTTTGTTGCTAGGTAACAGCAGAGGAGAGTTTCCTGCCTCACCCCCATCGAGGACTCTGATTGGACTGCAATTAGTGTTCCACTAGGGTGTGCTGATTGGAATCCATTTTGGTTCAAGACACGTTTGTACCATAATCAAAGAAAATTCACATTCAATAAACAACAAAAAATTGTATATTCCATTTAAAAGGAAAATTGAAAACATTTAAAGAAAAAAAGTTGACTGTCGTTACTTTACAGTCCTAGTTAAAGGGAAGAGCATCTTTATTAAGAATTAAATAAAACATTTCAAAAAACATATTTTGCTTTTGAAGACAAAGCTCTGCAGAAATAAAACAATTGCTATTTTTGTCGTGGTGACATTTCTGAACATTTTATTGACAGCTCTTGTTCCAGATAGTGACATTTTAGATTCCCTTTTATAGCTGTGAAACGTAAGGTTACTGACTTGACAGGCCAAGGACCCCAAAATGAACATGACGGTGGCCCCATCCCTCCGAGCCCTGTTGGTTCAGATCAAAGAAAGTGATGAGTGAAGAAAGACAAGAACAGGAGAGGGTTGTGAATAAAAAAAGAAAAGAAAAAAAGAGAGGGATGGGTCTTTCATCTTTAAGAAGAAAGCTGATAGGCTACAGATGGATGTTTAGAATGTGGCAGCTTGTAACACCGGCCGTGTTACAAGCTGATCTGTGGAAAGGTTCGAGACGGAAAGATTGACACGTTTTTAAAATCCTTGGGGGGAAAAAAAGGTTTTGCTTGAAGCTTTTTTGCTTGAAACATGTTTTTTCTATTTGAAACCTTTCCCTCCCCCGCTTTCAAGTCATATTCAATCAACCAAACTGATAAAGACATTTCTTCATGTTAGACATCTGTCTTTCTCCATCTTTAGGAAGAGATTTGAGGTCTGATTTTGAAGCCTTTTGAGGAGCTTGGGGAGATGACATTTCAGATTGCAGGTTGATGGGTGAGTTACATGTGTACTTGAGATGCATAACTTGAGCTGCATCCAAAATGGCACCCTATTCCCTTTAAAGGAGACTGTGTGTGTGTGTGTGTGTGTGTGTCTGAGCTAGTGTGTTAATTCATTGCTATCCCACCAACCCAGGGGAGCCGCAGGGATTAAGTAGGCCTATCTCCCAAGGACACCCTTTCAGGTGTGTCACTCTCTCTATTCCCCTCTGCCTCCTTTAATCCTGTCTCAACACCCCCTGTAAACCTCTTCAAAACACACCATTCAGCTTCTTCTCTGTACAACCCTTTGAATTTACCATCAGATGTCCTCCATTTCCCCCAGCCCAGTATGTTGTGTCAGCTACCAAAGAGCTACCTAAGCTATGCTGCGTTTTTAAAACTCTCCCTCTTCTCTATCTGCTGGGGGGAGGTTCTGCCGCAGGATGGATCTATTGTAATATCATATAAGTACCACAGAGGCCATAAAGGACATGGAGGGTTGGTCTGTAAAATGCCACTGAAGCTGGACTCTGTATGTGAAGCTCTCAACCACAACAATGAGCCTTTCTGTCGTGCAGCAACCAAACGCCAGGTGGATGAGACGGTTTACTCCAAATACATCAAACAGTGTGTGGTAGTGAGGAAAGATGCCACGTGACTTTGATTCAATGCCATAATCATTATCAATTTTCATCTGTCAAGAGAAGTCTCAGATACTGGGGCATATCCGCACCAACTGGTTGATGGACTGATGAATGTTTTTTTTTCTCTCTTGCTTTGTTTGTTCTTTTTCATGTTATGTCTATCTCTGATAAGCTAAAGCTACTCAGGAAAGGGCTCAAAAATAGCCCATAATACTACACTGAGTGTACAAAACAATAAAAACACTAGCTCTTTCCATGACATAGACTGACGAATCCAGGTAAAAGCTATGATTCCTTATTGATGGCACTTGTTATATCCACTTCAATCAGTGTAGAGGGGAGGAGACAGGTAAAAAAAAAAAAAAAAAGTCTTGAGACAATTGAGACGTGGATAGTGTATGTGTGCCATTCAAAGGTTGAATGGGCAAGTCAAAAGATTTAAGTGCCTTTGAACGCGGTATGGTAGAAGGTGCCAGGCGCACCGGTTTGTGTGAAGAACTGCAACGCTGCTGGGTTTTTCCACGCTCAACAGTTTTCCGTGTGTATCAAGGCAACTTGACACAACTGCAGTGGCGTGTATTCATGGATGCCGAGGGAAGCTAGGCTTCCCCAAAATATTTACCAATTTAAAAAAATTAAAAACATATAAAAATAATGTATCTTTTGTTTCTCTGTGTTTCATCATTTCCCTATAATTTGCAAGAGGCTGAACGTATCTCACTGGAGAAAGCATCCGAACGAGCAAAACAGTACCCCTCTGTCTCTGTATGTGTAAGCCATCTATCTGGTGTTGTCTGCTCAAAAAGAGAATGACACTGTTGCCGCCCGTAGCATTGAATGCAAGGGAAGCCAGTGAGAATGGCTTCCCTTGCAGTCCTCATTTACAATTGCGGCCTGGCCAAGAAAAAGCAAAGCAGTTCGACACATACAACGACACAGAGTTACACATGGAGTAAAACAAACATTTTGTGGACTCCACCGTCCGGACGGAGGTTGCTTTCAGGGTTTTGTGATAAAACAAAGGTGTGGTGGAATGTATTCTGCCACTGTGTCTTCTTATTGTCTCGGCCTCAGGCCTATATATCACGGTCGGTAGGCATATGAAATAACAGGCTATAGAGCAGAGCAAACAATGCAATTATCACAACACATACACGAAAGAATGTGGACACCTGCTCATCGAATATCTCATTCCAGAAATGATGGGCATTAATATGGAGTTGTGTGGCCTACCACTTCACGGCTGAGCCGCTGTTGCTCCTAGATGTTTCCACTTCACAATAATAGCAATTACAGTTGACCGGGGCAGCTCTAGCAGGGCATAAATTTGACAAACAGTTGTTAGAAAGGTGCCATTCTATAACGGTGCCACGTTGAAAGTCACTGAGCTCTTCAGTAAGGCCATTCTACTACCAATGTTTGTCTATGGAGATTGCATGTCAGTGTGCTCAATTTTATACACCTGTCAGCAATGTGTGTGGCTGAAATAGACAAATCCACTAATTTGAAGGGGTGTCCACATGCTTTTGTATACAGTGCATTTGAAAAGTATTCAGACACCTTGACCTTCTCCACATTTTGTTACGTCACAGCCTTATTCTAAAATGGATTACAAAAAAAATCCTCATCAATCTACACACAACACCCCATAATGACAAAGCAAAAACAGGTTTTTAGAGATTTTTGCAAATGTACAGTACCAGTCAAAAGTTTGAACACACCTACTCATTCCATGGTTTTACTTTATTTTTACTATTTTCTACATTGTAGAATAATAGTGAAGACTTCAAAATTATGAAATAACATATGGAATCATGTAGTAACCAAAAAAGTGTTAAAGAAATACAAATATATTTTATATTTGAGATTCTTCAAAGTAGCCACCCTTTGCCTTGATGACAGCTTTGCACACTCAGGAAGGTGACCAAGAACCCGAAGGCCACTCTGACAGAGCTGCAAAGTTCCTCTGTGGAGATGGGAGAACCTTCCAGAAAGACAACCATCTCTGCAGCACTCCACCAATCAGGCCTTTATGGTAGTGGCCAGATGGAAGCTACTCCTCAATAAAAGGCACATGACAGCCTGCTTGGAGTTTGCCAAAATGCACCTAAAGGACTCTGACCATGATAATCAAGATTCTCTGGTCTGATGAAACCAAGATTGAACTATTTGGCATGAATGCCAAGCTGGAGGAAACCTGGCACCATCCCTACGGTGAAGGATGGTGGTGGCAGCATCATGCTGTAGGGATGTTTTTCAGCAGCAGTGACTGGGAGACTAGTCAGGATCGAGGGAAAGATGAATGGAGCAAAGTACCGAGAGATCCTTTATAAAAATCTGCTCCAGAGCACTCAGGTCCTCAGACTGGGACAAAAGTTCACCTTCCAACAGGACAAAGACCCTAAGCACACAGCAAAGACAATGCAGGAGTGGTCTCTGAATGTCCTTGAGTTCCCAACCAGAGCCGCAGCAACGCTCCCCATCCAACCTAACGGAGCTTGAGAGGATCTGCAGAGAATAATAGGAGAAACTCCCTAACTACAGGTGTGCCAAGCTTGTAGCGTCGTACCCAAGAAGACTCAAGGCTGTAATCGTTGCCAAAGGTGCTTCAACAAAGTACCGAGTTAAGGGTCTGAATACTTATGTAAATATGATATTTCCATTTTAAATAATAATGCAAAAAAATATGCTTTTGCTTTGTCATTATGTGGTAATGTGAGTGTAAAACCGATTTAATCCATTTTAGAATAAGGCTGTAACGTAACAAAATGTGGAAAGAGTCAAGGTATCTGAATACTTTCTGAATGCACTGTATATAGTGTAGGTTGTAATATGGCTTTTTTCCCCAGGCTCAGCTTCTCCAGTGATTTTACCCACACACCGCTACTGCACAACTGTGGGAAGCATTGTAGTCAACATGGGCCAGCATCCCTGTGAAACGCTTTTGACACCTGATGAATTGCCTCTTCAGGCTTGACAACAAGTTTTCAATGGGATTAAGGTCTGGGGAGTTTCCTGGCCATGGACCCAAAATATTGATGTTTTGTTGCCCGAGCCACTTAGTTATCACTTTTGCCTTATGGCAAGGTGCTCCATTATGCTGGAAAAGGCATTGTTCGTCACCAAACTTTCCTGGATGGTTGGGAGAAGTTGCTCTCAGAGGATGTGTTGGCACCATTCTTTATTCATGGCTGTGTTCTTAGGCAAAATTGTGAGTGAGCCCACTCCCTTGGCTGAGAAGCAACCCCAGACATGAATGGTCTCAGGATGCTTTACTGTTGGCATAACACAGGACTGATGGTAGCGCTCACCTTGTCTTCTCCGGACAAGCTTTTTTCCATGCGCCCAACCAATCGGAAAGGAGATTCATCAGAGAAAATGACTTTACCCCAGTCCTCAGCAGTCCAATCCCTGTAACTTTTGCAGAATATCAGTCTGCCCCTGATTTTTTTCCTGGAGAGAAGTGGCTTCTTGCTGCCCTTCTTGACACCAGGCCATCCTCCAAAAGTCTTCGCCTCACTGTGCGTGCAGATGCACTCACACCTGCCTGCTGCCATTCCTGAGCAAGCTCTGTACTGTTGGTGCCCCGATCCCGCAGCAGGTCCTGGCGCTTGCTGGACTTTCTTGGGCGCCCTGAAGCCTTCTTCACAACAATTGAACCGCTCTCCTTGAAGTTCTTGATGATCCGATAAATGGTTGATTTAGGTAAAATCATACTGGCAGCAATATCCTTGCCTGTGAAGCCCTTTTTGTGCAAAGCAATGGTGACGGCACGTGTTTCCATGCAGGTAACCATGATTGACAGAGGAACAACAATGATTCCAAGCCCCACCCTCCATTTGAAGCTTCCAGTCTGTTATTCGAACTCAGTCAGCATAACAGACTGATCTCCAGCCTTGTCCTCCTCAACACTCACACCTGTGTTAATGAGGGAATCACTGACATGATGTCAGCTGGTCCTTTTGTGGCAGGGCTGAAATGTAGTGGAAATGTTTTTTGGGGATTCAGTTCATTTGCATGGCAAAGAGGGACTTTGCAATTAATTGCAATTCATCTGATCACGCTTCATAACATTCTGGAGTATATGCAAATTGCCATCATACAACTGAGGCAGCAGACTTTGTGAAAATTAATATTTGTGTCATTCTCAAAACCTTTGGCCACGACTGTACACCTGCCTCATCTAAGCCTATTATTTTAGGGTGTTGCTATAGGCCAGCAAGTGCTAACAAGTCAGTATCTAGATAATGTGTGTGAAATGCTTAATAGTGTGTGATGTTAAGGCAGAGGTTTCCAAATGTTTTTGTAAAAAAAACGGTCCCGTTCATTAAGTCAAAATTTGATTGGTTGATTCCATTGTCACTCCCAAGATTTTGCCCTAATACAGTTGAATGGCAGATGTCTTTATCTAGCTTCTGATGGCCTAGCCAATGGCTGACTTAGCTAGCTAGATTTATCTTCCCAGAGACCTGTAAAGAAAAATCCTACTGGACCCCCCTTTAGTGTAAATCAGAATATCATTGAAAATAATAATCATAAAATAATTATAATGTTATAATAACTTTCATAAATCCTTCGCCCTCTGAAGGCGTAGTAGGCCCTCATTGTTCCCCACTGTGTTTGGGTTAGTAATAATTTGTAGTGTGGCTCTATTTTCACTATTCTGAATGTCTAAAGAATCCATATGTTGTCCTGAAATATGAACACAGAAATACTGGACATTTTGAACTCTTATTATGGTGGTGATTTGACAAAATTACAATCATGGTCTTGAAATGGACTATGGATAATCCTGAATAAATCGTGAATAATGATGAGTGAGAAAGTTAGACGCACAAATATCATACCCCCAAGACGTGCTGACCTCTCAACATTACAATGGCAGGGGAGGTTAGCGTTTTTGTGGGGGTATGATATTTGTGCATCTATAACTTTCTCACTCATCATTATTCACGATTCATTCAGGATTATCCGTAAGCATGGTAGCGTCCACATTAATTTAGAAGTGTTTCGAAACATATTCTATTCTTATTTACAATAAGTGACCCCAAAATGAACCTAAAAATGTCATTAACCCCCACCAGGTTATATCCCCCCCCACTGCTAAAACCAAAGTTGCACCCCTGACTATTTTACTCGTAAAGTGGAAAATCTCAAGTGAAATGACAACATTGAACAGTGAACCATCATATTTTTGTATTAAAGATCTAATAATGAATGTGAAGGATTGCTGTTTTGAATTTGGTCAAGTTTGTGTGGGAGAGGTGAAAAAAAAATATTGTTATGCATCAATAATGATCAGCTACCAGGTATAGACCACCTTGTAGTGGCTTGATAGACCACCTTGTAGACCACCTTGTAGTGGTTTGATAGACCACCTTGTAGTGGCTTGATAGACCACCTTGTAGACCACCTTGTAGTGGCTTGATAGACCACCTTGTAGACCACCTTGTAGTGGCTTGATAGACCACCTTGTAGTGGCTTGATAGACCACCTTGTAGACCACCTTGTAGTGGCTTGATAGACCACCTTGTAGACCACCTTGATGGGAAACTATTGAGAATGGTAGCAGACTGTATTTCCACCGCTATTTGCTAGATCCTTAACCAAAGCCTAAAGGAGTGTGGGTCCACAGGCGTGGAAGGAAGCTAAAGTAATTCCAATACCTAAAAATAGTAAAGCACCATTTGCCGGATCTAAAAGCCGCCCAATCAGTTCGCCACCTATTCTTAGTAAACTGATGGAGAGAATTGTGTTTGACCAAATACAATGCTATTTGTCAGAAAACAAATTAACTACTGACTTTCAGCATGCATTTAGAGAAGGCCACTCACTCAGACAGATGATTGGTTAAACAATAACACCAATAAGATGATAGTGTGAGCTGTATTGTTAGATTTCAGGGCAGCCTTTGATGTTGCTGATCATAAATTGTTGTCGAAGAAACTCACTTGCTATTTTATTTTATTTAAAAAATATATATTTCACCTTTATTTAACCAGGTAGGCTAGTTGAGAACAAGTTCTCATTTGCAACTGCGACCTGGCCAAGATAAAGCATAGCAGTGTGAACAGACAACACAGAGTTACACATGGAGTAAACCATTAACAAGTCAATAACACAGTAGAAAAAAAGGGGAGTCTATATACATTGTGTGCAAAAGGCATGAGGAGGTAGGCGAATAATTACAATTTTGCAGATTAACACGAGTGATAAATGATCAGATGGTCATGTACAGGTAGAGATATTGGTGTGCAAAAGAGCAGAAAAGTAAATAAATAAAAACAGTATGGGGATGAGGTAGGTAAAAATGGGTGGGCTATTTACCGATAGACTATGTACAGCTGCAGCGATCGGTTAGCTGCTCAGATAGCAGATGTTTGAAGTTGGTGAGGGAGATAAAAGTCTCCAACTTCAGCGATTTTTGCAATTCGTTGGCTTTTCAGCACCTGCCATCACAGGGTTGGATAGGTATTTATCCAATAGAACCCAGAGAGAGTTCTTCAATGGAAGCTTCTCTAACATCAGATATGTACAGTGTGGTGTCCCTCAGAGCAGTTGCTTTGAAAAGTTCCTCTTCTCTATTTTTACTAATGATTTGCCACTGGTCTGACACAAAGCTAGTCTGACACAAATGACTATGCACTGCGGATGATTTCACACTTCATGTCAGCAACCAAAGTCAGTGAGCTCACTGATAAGGAGTTACAGTCAGTATCCGAATGGGTGATTAATAATAAACTGGTCTTAAGTTCATCTAAAATGAAAGCATTGTATTGGGTTGAAAACATTCTCTAAGGCCTAAACCTCAGCTGGAGTTGTGCATAAAGGGGGTGACCATTGAGCAGGTTGAGGAAGCTAAACTCCGAGGTAAAACATTGGATGGTCAATTATCACGGTCAAGTCATATTGACAAAGTTGTTGTGTGTTTTTGAAACAAATATCAACCGTACTGGTTGTTCAGGCTCTGGTCTTGTCAATTGCAGACTTAGCCAAACTAACTAACATCAACAAGATGCATGCCAGTCTTTCCTGGTTGAGGGTTGACGGGAGATGAACTGCTTCGCCTAACACTATTTTTGTTGTTGTATTTTTATGTACTATTTATGTATTTGATTGTTTATATTTAGTTGTGTTTGAAATTGACTGTCCTTGTTGTTGAAAAAACATGTATGTTATGGCTTTTCAACCTCTGCCATATAGTGGATTCAGAACTATCTATCTAAAAGAACCGAGGGGTTTCTTTAATGGGAGCTTCTCTAATGTCAAACATGTCAAGTGGGGTGTACCAGTAGGCCCTCTACTCTTTTCTATTTTTACCAATGACATGCCACTGGCATTAAACAAAGCACGTATGTCCATGTAAGCGGATGATTCAACCATCAGCAACACCAGCTAATGAAGTCACTGAAACCCTTAACCAAGAGTTGCAGTCTGTTTTGGAATGGGTGGCCAGTAATAAACTGGTCCTAAACATCTCTAAAACTAAGAGCATTGTATTTGATACAAATTATTCCCTAAGTTCTAGACCTCAGCTGAATCTGGTAATGAATGGTGTGGCTGTTGAACAAGTTGAGGAGTCTAAATTACTTGGTGTTACCTTCGATTGTTAACTGTCATGGTCAAAACATATAGATTCAATGGTTGTAAAGATGGGGAGAGGTCTAGCCGTAATAAAGAGATGCTCTGCTTTTTTGACACCACACTCCAAAAAGAAAGTTATGCAGGCTCTAGTTTTGTCTAATCTTGATTATTGTCCAGTCATGTGGTCCAGTGCTGCAACTAAAGAACTAGTTAAGCTGCAGCTGGCCCAGAACAGAGTGGCACGTTCTGCTCTTCATTGTAATCAGAGGGCTGATATAAATACTATGCATGCCGGTCTCTCTTGGCTAAGAGTTGAGGAGAGACTGACTGCATCACTTCTTTTTATAAGAAACATTAATAGTCAACTTACACACACACTTATCCCACCAGACATGCCTCCAGGGGTCTTTCCACAGTCCCAAAATCCAGAACAAATTCAAGAAATCTTACAGTATTATATAGAGCCCTTATTACATGGAACTTCCATCTCATATTGCTCAAATAAACAGCAAACCTGGTTGCAAAAAACCCAGATAAAGCAACACCTCGCGGCACAACGCCTCTCCCCGTTGTTCTGTACTATGTCATTCTGTATTATGTTTCTGTTTTTTTGTGGACCTCAGGAAAAGTAGCTGCTGCTTTTGGATGCTGATAAAATACCAAAAATACCAGTATTTTGTTACTTGTCATGTTTTTTGTGGACCCCCGGAAGAATAGCTGCTCCTTCTGCAAACGCGAATGTGGATCCGAATAAACCAATCCTCTCATGTTCTCTCACTGGTTCTTTGTTTACATACTGTGTCTGATGGTGAGGTGTGTGTGTGTGTGTGTGTGTGTCTGTGAAGACTTAACACAGCCTAGTACCACCACATCTAATGACATAAATTAGCATGACGGACACGGTGCATTAAGCCAATGGGATTGTGAATAGGATGGCGTCGCTCCCGGCTCTGACGCGGATTATAAGGAAGGCTGCAGAAACATTACGTCTCTCTATTCAACACATACACACTAAACAGCAGTATGTAGACTCTGCCGCTCACCACTGATACAGGGTCAGATGTCCCCCCCCCCTCATCTACCTAATGGTTAGGGTTGTGGGTAAGGGAATCTGATCCTAGATCTTAAGGCCAATGTCAATCTTGAGCCACCCTACAAATAATGGGGGTACTAAGGACAGGAGGGGAATTCTGCAGCATCGTTCATTGACATGCACAATCAGATTATCAGGACATAATATATTCCAAGGACCGGCCTGGAGTGTGATGGATGGTTGGTGCAGTCTAATCTCCACCAAGGTGCTTTGTCCAGCGCCATATTTCTTCCCTCCCTTCTGGGAGAGAGGGGTGGGAGGAAGGGAAGTACAACTCAACTCATTACTTCAGGGGTGTGTGGGTTTAAGTACATTTTTCAGGGTTGAATCCTAACCTCAGTTATGTACCAAAACTAAACTACTTAAAACTTTTGTGTAACTAAGTGGGAAAATGTGACATCCAGGACACAGGTCTTCCAAACCTAACCAGCAATTGATTGACCTTGTGACCATTCTCCTGTACCATGACAAGAACGCTCTTAGAAATGAATGAATAAAGGAAGCTCAAATCCATCCTTAGAAGGAGCGAGACATTGATTAGAGAGTAAGCCGTGTTGTCGTTGTACCAGGAGAACTATGAAGGTTTAAACTACAGGAGCAGAGAAGGAGTTCTACCCAAGCATTCACGAATGTGAAGAGTTCACAAGATTGATTTTAGTGAACATAGACCAAACACAATGCAGATCTTTTTATACACACAGACAGGAATCACAAGCAGTAGCCACGCTCTAAAGCGAGTGCGTCAATCGAACAATACCACTTTAGAATATGGAGGTGAGAATTGTGGGAATAACATAGGTAGAATCAAAGCATTTGGGTCAAGCAAACTAAGCCCATAGATAAAAAAAAAAAAATCCATATTAAATGACAAAAGATCACACTTTTGAACAATCATCGAATATGCTGCTTTTAATGTTTTTTTTTTGCTGGCATGTAAAATTGCTCTAAGCTCCTAGTGGTACATGCAAGATTAGAACAGCTTCTCTTTTCTACCTGCAGTATCCCATAAGAACGGTCAAGGTCAGATAATGCCTTTGTTGGGAGGGATTATTGAAAGAAGGTAACATACCAACAGCCACGTTGTACAAACAAACAACTGTCTGAACAAGCAGCACAGCTCCACTAACGGAGGTACCAGTCTAGCAGTCGAGGCTCCATTTCACCTTTGCTAATGTGCTCTTCGACCTCCTTCTAGAATGTTGTGTGTTTAAGGGCCTGCTGCCTGTCTCCCGATAAAGGATCAAAGTCTACCACCCGTGCAACAAATCACAGAGCAAGAGATGTCTATCCACACAGGACTTTTACAAGATAGGAAGTGGAATGCAGACATCCACCAGTGCTGTGGCCGTTGGACTGAAATGGATACCGAGTCTCTTTCCTCTGGCGTCTGGACAGTCTCTGTGGTGTGGTAAAGGTGTAGAATAAAGTTGTCCCTTGACAGACTGATCTCTCTGACCAGCTGTTGCTGGAGCAGGAAGGAGACGCGTCGCTATGAGAGACAGGATGGGGAGTGATTGATGGGTGTGATGGCAAACACAGGATATTAACCAATTGGATGAGATGAGTTAGTGCTGGACTGGAACAAAAATGTGGGCTCCTTCAGGATCCCCCAGAAATAGATTGTGAAACAGATTAGTTCTCAGTACTGAGGAGGTGGGTGGTGATATTACCTCAGCTGTAAAACACAGACTTCTCTCTGGTCGAGGCTTTAACAGTTTGTTCTTCCAGAGGTAATGAGGTAAAGAAAACGAGAAAGAGGAAAAAGAGGAGAGAGAAAGAGCAAAATAAGAGGAGAGAGGGCGAGACGAGAGAGATAAAGAAAGACAGACTGGAGAAGAGAGCGAAGTAGAGAGAACATTCCCGTCCCAGATGGACTGGGAATCTGGGAACGAGAACAGGATAGTGGTCTGGTTCAGCCAGGATGTGTTTGTGTGTGTGTGTGTCCCAGCTGTGTGATCCAGTTTATCTTTGGAGCCAGGTGATGGGGTTACAGAAACTCCCCACTGCCAGGCTATTTATACAGGAGATACTGTACCATTCAAGGTGTGTATGTGTGTACATGAGAGAGGAGAGAGAGAGTGTGTGTGTGTGTGTGTGTGTGCAGGCAATGTTCAGATGTTGGCATGAGAACACCCAGTCTCAGTTTCTCTAACATTCCTCTAGAAGCTGAGTGTTTGGGCGATCATGCAGTGTACAAGTAACAACCCCAAATAGACTTCAGGGAACACTATCTCTTGGAATAAATCTATATAATATTGCGTGTTAGGGAGTCTTATCTTGCTTCCCAAATACAAACGAAGGCAGAGATATACAGGCTTAATCTCAACCCCTTAACTCTTGACCATTTTACCTGGTTCCTGTTTAGTATGGTTCATTGTTAGCTTGGGGATTTACTGCGGTCTGTTCTGTTAAAAACACTTCACATGTAGTAAATTCAAACAGCGCAGGTTGACTTGTTATGGAACGGCTATCGGGGGGCCAAAACATTGTCAAAAGTCATGTTTGGAATCATCTGGGGCTGTTCCTGTTCCTCCACCCCCCTCCTTCTGTGGTTCCAACTAGAATTTCCTGTCCAGTCTACAGTCACCCTGGTTGCCGTTGACGATAAGAGATAGGAAGAGGAAGGAATACCCCACTTCCTATAGTCATCTAACCAAGGAAACTAAAAGGGGGACTTTGCGTCTGCCTGTAAAAAAAAAAAAAAAAGAACTAGGAGAAATAGTGCTTTTGTAATTTAATGAAACAAGCAGACAACAAGAAAATTGTGTTTGAAAAAGTTAAAGTTGTTGCTGTGAGACAATTGGGTAACCTAGGTAGCCACAGGTTGTTTTCTCCTAAAACCGACCGGGACTGTAGAGGGATGTAAACGTTACAGTCCAGATGATTCTGTGGAATTCAAAAGTACAACATGTTTAAAGATGACTTTTAAACATTGCCTGCTCCCGAGTCTCAATAGTTTGAAAAACATCATATTGTGGGGCTTCCCTCATGCCCCTTTTCATAGCAGCGCTAACAGCCACACGAGTAGTGTGCTAGCTAGCTAGATACCGACCGGAACATTAAGCTAGGAAGACCAACAACACAAACAAACGGACTATACAGCTATAAGTAGTGAGTGGAGTTTACAAACGGACTATACAGCTATAAGTAGTGAGTGGAGTTACAAACGGACTATACAGCTATAAGTAGTGAGTGGAGTTACAAACGGACTATACAGCTATAAGTAGTGAGTGGAGTTACAAACGGACTATACAGCTATAAGTAGTGAGTGGAGTTACAAACGGACTATACAGCTATAAGTAGTGAGTGGAGTTACAAACGAACTATACAGCTATAAGTAGTGAGTGGAGTTACAAACGGACTGTACAGCTATAAGTAGTGAGTGGAGTTACAAACGGACTATACAGCTATAAGTAGTGAGTGGAGTTACAAACGGACTATACAGCTATAAGTAGTGAGTGGAGTTACAAACGGACTATACAGCTATAAGTAAGTCCCTTCTGTCTTCAAGAGAGCGAGAGTTGCACCCCTTCTGAAAAAACCTACACTCGATCCCTCCGATGTCAACAACTACAGACCAGTATCCCTTCTTTCTTTTCTCTCCAAAACTCTTGAACGTGCCGTCCTTGGCCAGCTCTCCCGCTATCTCTCTCAGAATGACCTTCTTGATCCAAATCAGTCAGGTTTCAAGACTAGTCATTCAACTGAGACTGCTCTTCTCTGTATCACGGAGGCCCTCCGCACTGCTAAAGCTAACTCTCTCTCCTCTGCTCTCATCCTTCTAGACCTATCGGCTGCCTTCGATACTGTGAACCATCAGATCCTCCTCTCCACCCTCTCCGAGTTGGGCATCTCCGGCGCGGCCCACGCTTGGATTGCGTCCTACCTGACAGGTCGCTCCTACCAGGTGGCGTGGCGAGAATCTGTCTCCTCACCACGCGCTCTCACCACTGGCGTCCCCCAGGGCTCTGTTCTAGGCCCTCTCTATTCTCGCTATACACCAAGTCACTTGGCTCTGTCATAACCTCACATGGTCTCTCCTATCATTGCTATGCAGACGACACACAATTAATCTTCTCCTTTCCCCTTCTGATGACCAGATGGCGAATCGCATCTCTGCATGTCTGGCAGACATATCAGTGTGGATGACGGATCACCACCTCAAGCTGAACCTCGGCAAGACGGAGCTGCTCTTCCTCCCGGGGAAGGACTGCCCGTTCCATGATCTCGCCATCACGGTTGACAACTCCATTGTGTCCTCCTCTCAGAGCGCTAAGAACCTTGGCGTGATCCTGGACAACACCCTGTCGTTCTCAACTAACATCAAGGTGGTGGCCCGTTCTTGTAGGTTCATGCTCTACAACATCCGCAGAGTACGACCCTGCCTCACACAGGAAGCGGCGCAGGTCCTAATCCAGGCACTTGTCATCTCCCGTCTGGATTACTGCAACTCGCTGTTGGCTGGGCTCCCTGCCTGTGCCATTAAACCCCTACAACTCATCCAGAACGCCGCAGCCCGTCTGGTGTTCAACCTTCCCAAGTTCTCTCACGTCACCCCGCTCCTCCGCTCTCTCCACTGGCTTCCAGTTGAAGCTCGCATCCGCTACAAGACCATGGTGCTTGCCTACGGAGCTGTGAGGGGAACGGCACCTCAGTACCTCCAGGCTCTGATCAGGCCCTACACCCAAACAAGGGCACTGCGTTCATCCACCTCTGGCCTGCTCGCCTCCCTACCACTGAGGAAGTACAGTTCCCGCGCAGCCCAGTCAAAACTGTTCGCTGCTCTGGCCCCCCAATGGTGGAACAAACTCCCTCACGACGCCAGGACAGCGGAGTCAATCACCACCTTCCGGAGACACCTGAAACCCCACCTCTTTCAGGAATACCTAGGATAGGATAAAGTAATCCTTCTCACCCCCTTAAAAGATTTAGATGCACTATTGTAAAGTGGCTGTTCCACTGGATGTCTTAAGGTGAACGCACCAATTTGTAAGTCGCTCTGGATAAGAGCGTCTGCTAAATGACTTAAATGTAAATGTAAATGTAAGTAGTGACTGGAGTTACAAACGAACTATACAGCTATAAGTAGTGAGTGGAGTTACAAACCGACTATACAGCTATAAGTAGTGAGTGGAGTTACAAACGGACTATACAGCTATAAGTAGTGAGTGGAGTTACAAACGGACTATACAGCTATAAGTAGTGAGTGGAGTTACAAACGGACTATACAGCTATAAGTAGTGAGCGGACTATACAGCTATAAGTAGTGAGTGGAGTTACAAACGGACTGTACAGCTATAAGTAGTGAGTGGAGTTTACAAACAGACTATACAGCTATAAGTAGTGAGTGGAGTTACAAACGGACTATACAGCTATAAGTAGTGAGTGGAGTTACAAACGGACTATACAGCTATAAGTAGTGAGTGGAGTTACAAACGGACTATACAGCTATAAGTAGTGAGTGGAGTTACAAACGGACTATACAGCTATAAGTAGTGAGTGGAGTTACAAACGGACTATACAACTATAAGTAGTGAGTGGAGTTACAAACGGACTATACAGCTATAAGTAGTGAGTGGAGTTACAAACGGACTATACTCACACAAGTAAAATGCATTACCTGTGAAGAAATGTTTTCCACACACATAGCTACTTGGACACCGGGTCCCCACGTCCCACACGGAATAGCCTGAAGCCACATGGCTCTTCTCGCAGAATCTATTTCCCTACGTGGAACACTGAACTGTATATTGAACAACACAACAGCTTTTTGGCATATTTTTGTATAACTAAACACTGATGATGAAGTTGGCTCTTTTACAATTGGGGTCAAAGAAAAATTGCTGTTTGTTTTCCCGAATTTGTGGGTTTGGTCGAGGGGAATTCCTTCGTATGAATGGCCTGAATATCGACTCTTGGGTATTATAAACATCTCGAGAATACCAGGAATGATAAAGAACAGAACACTTGGAATACCGCCTAAATACACCAAACACAACGACTATAAGACTGTTTCTGGGAAACAGACGAGCAGGGGGGGAACTTGACTTCCTTTTTACTACTACTCTCAGTGGATTCATTATTTTCCAGACGCGTTCCAGGGTTTACATTCTTGGATAAAAGAAAGTAAAACCCAAACGTTTCTCAACTGATGACGCAGCATAAAAATAGCAGAACTAGAGAAAACAAAACACCACACAAGGTCTCCTCTCAAAAAACTAATTTTAATTAAAACAACAAAAAAAAGTTGAATCATTAACAAGTTTATAAAACAGTGATTTAGTTACATAAATAAATTGATATCGGTGTATCAAATCTGAATTTCAACTTCATGAGCAATGCTGACACTGTTGAAGAAGTACAATCGTTTACCTATCATAATAAATAAAATGGAATATGAATTATATTTGCGCCTCTGGACAAAGGAACTACGGACAAACCTCTAGAGGAGGAGGGGACATGAGACACTAGACAACGTTTCTGCACCCCAAAAACAAACAGAGGAGAAGGGATTTTCAAAGCACTGAACACAAAACCAGTCAGCTAAAAAAGAAAGACACTAAAAGTTGTAACCAAAGTTGGTTGGCTTTAAATTTAATGAACGAAGTTTGGTAGTTAGAACTCCCGTTTGGTTGTTTTAAAGCATTAAGACAAGGCAAGAAAGAAGGCTGTTCTCGTTGAGGAATTCTAGAGAGAAATTTTAAAAATTCAAAAAGAGAGAAACATAAATAACAAAAAGCGTTAAAAAAAGTTGGAACAGTCAAGACCTACATAGCAACTGTCTGTCCTGCACAAAGTCAGGGAGTCAGCAGAAGAGGCATGTTGTACATGTTGTTGGTTGTGGAGGCATGTACATGTTGTTGGTTGGTTGTGGAGGCATGTACATGTTGTTGGTTGGTTGTTGTGCATATAATGGAGCTTCTTTTTTGTAACTTGATCACTGCGGAAGGAGACACGAGGCGTGGTCAGGCCAAATTTCTACGCTGATTATTAGTAAAGAGTCAGGGGTTTTGTCAGATCTACATTTGACGGCTTCATAGGCACTGGGCCCTCGTTCTACATCTGTAACGCTAAGGCTCACTGATCTGGCTCCTGGGAAGTCTCTCTCTCTTTCCTCTTCTTCTGCGGTGCCCAATGAAACTGTGTCTACAACTGGAGGATATATATATTTCGCTGGTCCATACAAAATACAACATCCATGTCCTGTTTTGCAAACAGCCAGTTCCTGTCAAGCAGTCCAGTGGGTGTCAGTCTGTCTGTCTCGGCGGGGTCATCCAGCTAACAGTCCTACTGAAGTGACCCCTAACCTTTGACCTTTGTCCTGGCCCCTGATGATGCAACGCAAGGCGACACATTTTAATTGTCCTTCTGATATGTTTTTGCTATAAAAACCAAGGTACTGCAGCTTCAAGTATTTTGCATTACATAGAATATTATTTATAAATTAGTTAACGTATACATTTGTTTTTCACTATTCAGACATATACTATTATATATACACAGTACAATAAAATGCTCTCACTCTTTCTTTTTTCACTTTCCTTTTTTTTTAGAGAAATCCCTGAGAATGTATGTTGACAGTTGCTAAGTTTCCACAAGCGCAAGCACTATGACAGTATAAGTGTGTGTTTTCTGCAAGGGTGTGTTTACAGTGTTTCTGAGTGTGGGTGTGTTTTTCTGTGTTTATTTGCTTGTTTAGTGTGTGTGTGTGTGTGTGTGTGTAGCATCAGGGTGAACAACACTGCAAAGCCATGGCAGACAGTCAGACTGGAGTTGGTGATCACTGTTACTCAAGAAACAAAAACAGTAAATAAAAGGAAAAACAAGAAATGTGAACTGTTTGTTTGTGTTGTTCTTTTACTTCTACCGTTTGCACACTTTGACTACACTGAGTGGTGAGGACAAGGGGGGAGTAAAGCTGGGTCCGTACGAGGTACTTGTCACGTCTGATGCAGTTGCTCCGTTTGGTTTAAGCCGTGTTTGTCTCTGTGAGCTTTCAACAGAAGGGGAACAGGAGTGCTATGAGGACATCTCGCCACTGGACAACATATACTCAGTGGAAACCAAAAGATTGTATTTCTCTCTCTCTCACACTCTCCTTCATACATATAAAGGGACACACACACACACACACACACACTTCCTCAACAAATGTTATTTTTTTGTTTGTTTGTGAACTAAATAGGGTCTATATACACATTAATACCGATGTGGCTTTTTTATTGTTTGTTTTTAGTCGTTTCGTTTTTCTTGTTTTCTGTTTTTTCTTTCCATTTTCCATTTTTTCCGTCACTTTTTAAGTTACAAAAGGATACAAAGGCGGGATCAAGTAAAAGGGGGCGTGATCGCTCTCCATCTCTTCACCTCAATAGATCCGTCGTCGACCAATCACAAAAGTTTTTTTTAAACGTTTAGTCTTTCGTCAACCGAACCTCTCCCGTACGAGCATCATGAGTTTCTTCTTGCCCTTGTAGATCTGTTTAAGGTTGTCTATGAACTGGGTAAACTGGATGTGTCCGTCCTGGGCCATGAGGAACGTCTCTCTGGCCTTACTGAGGAACTCGATGAACTCGCTGTAGTGGCGCGGGCTGATGTGCGTGAGGCGAGAGTGCGTGGTGTTGATGTAGGCCCCGATAGTGGCGTCCAGCAGCTGCCTGAGCGGCGCCTTGTCCAGCGACATCAGCTTCCCAGAGTTCCTGCGGCTGTGCAGCGCCACCATGCCCGGCGTGGTCAACGTGCACCGTCTCAAAATGTCTGACAGTACAGTGGCGCACTTCACGCTCTTCACCACCAGGGGGATGACGGCAGTCAGCTCGTTCTTCCCCAGAGAGTGACTCAGAGCGCAGGCCCACAGCACGTCGTTGATAGCCGGGTGGGTGTCCTGGTTGTAGCTGAGGTTAAGGTGGGCCATGGCTAGCGTGGCCAGCTTGTAAGCCCTCATGGGATATCCTCTGTGCTCCATGTACCTGGCTATTGTAAAGAGCTGTGTGTAGCTCATCCCCGTGACGGCCGCGTCCAGGACGATCTGGTAGGCCGTCTCGAAGGCGATGTGGTCCTTCTCGCAGAGCGTGAGGGCGGAGAGGGCACAGTTCTGGGGGTCCTTCATGGTACACTGCAGGGCCAGGGTCCGGGCGGAGGAGGCCAGGTTCTCCTGCTGGTGACAGTCCAGGTGCAGGCGGACGATGGTGGTGTTGGACATGACGGTGGTGGCAACGATGCTTGTGGCCTCGGTCGGGGTGAACAGGGTGAACCAACTCTGCATGATGCTATCCAACGCATACACACCTACAGCAGGGGAGAGGGTGGTTAGTTTGTGGAAATATATATTCGACACACACATGCAGTACATCACTCATACACCCCGACACACATTACGCAAAACATTCTTAAAGGAGTAACTCACCAACTTCTGTGGCACAGGTGACAAGCCACCGTACCATCTCTCTCCTCCTCCAGTTCAACGTGGACAGAGTCATTCTCATCACCTTCAGGGGAGAGGGGAGCAGGTTCAGGTTAGGGGGGTGTGTGTGAGTGTGTGTGTGTGTTTACTGTGGATGTGTGTGTTACCTGAAGACCCAGCTCCAGTGAGACCTTGAGCAGTGTGATGTCCGGTAGACTGTCCATCAGAGTAGCGATCTTGAAGGCGTCCTGAGCCAGTTTGAAGATGTGAGACGAGGAGTGGATGTTCTTCTGGATGGACTCTAACACCGTTTCTAACTTACGCCCGTCGCCTGAGAAGACAAAAAAACAAACATGTAAAACAACCTATTTGCAAAAAATATCAGAAACATTAATTGTTTGAGCATGTGTGTGTATGTGAGTGTGCGTTTGTTGTGTGCGTGTGCTCGTACATACAGTATGTGTGTGTGTGTGTTTACCTTTGGCTGCGGTGAGCATGGTGGAGGCCAGTTCACATTGTTGTGACTCTATGTGAGACAGAGTGAACCAGCGAGGGTAGCGATTAGGGACCATTGACACTATATGGTGAGGTCTGGACAGATCACCTGATGGAGCCATGGATTCCAGGACCGGTAACCTAAAGACACATATTTAATATACTAATATTGACCCTTTATTTATGGCTTTGATAAGGATGTATGGGCCTTTAAGATGTCTTCTAAGGCTTATGGAAATATTCTGTGCTTCTGTTAAAGCGGAGATGAGTAAAAACGATTTAGAATAGAACATTGTAATGCCAGTATATATGAGGCTGGTTGAAGACCGAGTTTAAAAAAAAGAAGGAAAAAAAAGAAAAAAAAGATTTCAATATATTAAAAACCTACGGAGTTTAATTTGGGCAGAATGAAATGAAGTTCCAAAGGTTTCATAAGCCTCTCAGCAGTCAGAAAGAAACTCAACGTCACAAAATATATATTTATATATATATATATCACTGTATATTTATTATTCAAACAATCTCCAAAACTCATTTTCAATGCTGTTGAATTATTTAACTTGGATTCCAGCAAAAGGCAGCGTTGTGATGAAACAGCACCCAGGACAGCTCCACGCCTCACACACACGTACATCACTTGAGCCTCAAAAGGAGGCTGACCTCCCTTTTTATCTGATCTTACCTGATGTTCTTTCTGGGCATAAACTATTTATTGAAGTGCAAAGAAAAATAAGTTATGTGAGATATGTTTGTGTGTGTACTTACCTCATGGCTCTCAGTGCAATTTTGTACGCCAGTTCTGTGTCGTGAGGTAGTAGGGAGGTGAAGAGATACTTGGCAAAGGTATGCATGGGAACACTCTCTCTGTAGAGCAACTCTCCTAGACCACTGTATGGACCAGCTACGGGAGACAGAGAATACAGGCTTAGATATATTAGATAGATAGATTAGACTAAAGAGAGATTAGAAAGATAGAGATTAGCGAGAGCAACGGATGTTTGTGTAGATATGTTTAACTATACTTGTGGGGACCAGAATATACTGGCATTAAAACGTTATATTTCTAAATCATTAGTAAATAGTAATTAGACCAACAGCGAAAAAGGCTATTTCTAACGGGTTTAGGGTTAAGGTTAAAATTAGGGTTCAAGGTTAGGTTTAGGAGTTAGGGTTAGGTTTTGGTGTTACGGTTAGGGTTTAGGGAAAATAGGACTTTGAAAGGGAATCAATTGTGTGTCCCCACAAAGTTAGTTAAACAAGACTGTGTGTGTGTGTGCATCTACCCCTCACCCTCTAGCAGGAAGATTGCTTGCTTGCGGAAGATCTTGACCAGTGCGTCGTCCAGTTCCACTTCCTGGAGCTTGGCCAATAGCTGCTCTTCGTTGCGACACACCTTCTCCTGGGCATATAGGCCGTCGGGCATCACCCTCTGTTGCCCTAAGCCGATCAGAGCAGTCTCTACGGCTAGTGCTACGAACGATTGGCCATCGTCCAGTAAGCGTTGTGCTGGGAAGAGGTGGGGCTCCGACCTTTTGGCTGAACTCACAGAGCCTGGAGAGAGAACGGGGAAACAGAGAGAGAGAGGAGAGAGAGAGGGAGAGGGAGAGAGAGAAAGAAAATAAAAGAGATCACATTAAAAACAGCATGTCTTTGAAATGTTGTCACCAAATCTAATAGCGAGTGAAACAGCAAGGCTGTGGCTCAATCTGTGTCTGAACCAATACGGTCACTCAAACCTCATTATCATGACACTAGCTCTGTGCTGCCCCAGGAAACTACAGCATTCAATTCAGTCATTCAGAGCTACTGTGTGTCCAGGTGTTAGTTCCACCCCAGCACTAACCCACCTGACTCAAATAGTCAATGGATTATAGTCCACAGTCCAGACCAAAATTACTGCTATTTCAACCAAGGCCTTTAAAGTAGGCTATTTATACAAAAGTAAGTGGACCCCCCCCTCAAATGAGTGGATTTGGCTATTTCAGCCACACCCGTTGCTGACAGGTGTATAAAATTATTACTGTTATTGTGAGTGGAAATGTCTAGGAGCAATAACGGCTCAGCCGCGAAGTGGTAGGCCACACAAGCTCACAGAACGGGACCACAGAGTGCTGAACCGCATAAAAACCGTCTGTCCTCGGTTGCAACACTCACTAACCGAGTTCCAAAATGCCTCTGGAAGCAACGTCAGCATAAGAACTGTTTGTCGGGAGCTTCATGAAATGGGTTTCCATGGCAGAGCTGCCGCACACAAGCCCACGATAACCATGCGCAATGCCAAGCGTCAGCTGGAGTGGTGTAAAGCTTGGTGCCATTGGACTCTGGAGCAGTGGAAATGCCTTCCCTGGAATGATGAATCACGTTTCACCATCTGGCGGTCCGACAGACGAATCAGGGTTTGGTGGATGCCAGGAGAACGCTACCTTCCCCAATGCACAGTGGAAACTGTAAAGTTTGGTGGATGAAGAATAATTGTCTTGGGCTGTTTTTCATGGCTCGGGCTAGGCTCCTTAGTTCCAGTGAAGGGAAATCTTAAAGCTACAGCATACAATGACATTCCAGACTATTCTGAGCTTCCAACTTTGTGGCAACAGTTTAGGGAAGGCCCTTTCAGCAATACAATGCCTCCGTGCACAAAGCGAGGTCCATACAGAAATGGTTTGTCGAGATCGGTGTGGAAGAACTTGACCGGCCTGCACAGAGCCCTGACCTCAACCCCATCGAACACCTTTGGGATGAATTGGAATGGCGACTGCGAGCCAGGCCTAATCGCCCAACATTTGTGCCCAACCTCACTAAATGCTATTGTGGCCTAGTGGAAGCAAGTCCCCGCAACAATTTCCCAACATCTAGTAGAAAGCCTTCCCAGAAGAGTGGAGGCTGTTATAGCAGCAAAGGGGGATCAATTATTTTGGTCATTTAGTGTATCTTAAGGTTTCACAATCAATGTATAGATGCGCTATTTCCTTTATTGACTTATGTGTTGATCTATTAGCATGTTCCGTCTCTCTGCGGTCTCTCTGGGTGTGTGTTCTCCAGGGAGAGGTCATCATTTATTCTAATAGCTTAATGATGTCTCTATGGGCCCACAGACATAACCCCAGGAGGATTATCACTTCCCCCCCCACACACACACACACACACACACACACACACACACGAGCAGTTTCCAAGGCCATGGAACGCAAGTATCTATCTGACAGAACCAATCACACCCAATCGTCACTGATGACATCACTAATTGTTCCTCAGCCATGCTCCAATCACAGCTCGTGAATAAAAGATGGCGCAGGGGGAAAAAACGATCCAATTAAAATGCAGAAAATATGCAGAAAAGGGAGAGAGAGAGAGAGCGAGAGCGAGAGAGAGTGTGCGTGCATTTACCTGAGAAGTCTAGGAAGGCGTTGCGCCCCTCCTCGTCTCCCCGTCCCGTGTCCAGTAAGGTGCTGAACAGAGTGCCTATAGGGTCCAGGGGGTGTCCCACCCAGCCCTCCATGTTGGTGACAGATGTCATGCCTTTATGGAGCAGCTCTGGAGAGGACAAAACCACACGCTGGTATTACTCTGCATTTACACACTTAATACCCAATTAAGACAGATGCAAATTCCAACAGACCTTTTTTGTGGCTGCGGAAGAGCTCAAGATGTTTCTGTTGCTGCCGTATGAGAGTGTTGACGATAGCGATGGCCAACAGCAAGGCCTCCCTGGGATAACCATGTGACCGCAGCGCATCCACCCTCGCACACGCTGTAGGGATGTGCTCTGCGAGAGGGGGGTGGGGCGGGAGGCTGTTACTTCCAACGCTACTCGAAATCTATTTTTCTTCTTCTAAAAACAGGTCTTAGAAATCTAGCCCTCCTTTGCATTCGTCACTGCCAACACAAACACACACACTCACCGTGCCAGAGGGGCCAGCCACGGGCGTCGAACAGTGCCCCTGCACTGCCATGGTTGTCGTGGTGACAGTGTGCGTGTGAGTGCGTGTAGAGGTCATGTGTGATGATGCGCTGCAGGTGCGTGTCCTGCCAGTGCAGGTCGCAGGCCTCGATGGCCCTCGTAAACACTGTCCTGTGAGGACGAGACGACGAGTCTGGGAGAGAGGGAGAAAGAGGGATTACGGAGGGGAGGTGGTGAGGGAGGGAGGGAAAGAAGAGGACAATGTTCCATTGAAAACATTTCTCCTAAATCTACCTGGATGAAATACTCATTCGCTGCACTGTTCCTATTCAGAAGCCTGATAGACATTTTTTAAGGGCTTATATTTTCTAATTTAGCTCAGGCACAGACAAGGGGAGCAGAGGGCAGCCGTAGCTGGAGGAACCCTCGTGGGTTATTGGGCTTATTCCATCAGTCACACAGAAAGTAATAAGAACAGCTCGCAGGGCAGAGACATGGAGCGAGACAAAGTTGATTAAAAGGCATGTAGACAGATGGAGAAACAGAAAAAGAGATCAACAGAGAGAAAATAGAGAAATAGTTGATGAAAAGAAAGTGGCTTTTCTCGCACAAACTTAGTGTGGTGGGTCCCACTTGGGTTGGCCCTGAGGCTCTGTGTTGGTCAGGTGTGTGTGTCTCTGTGTCTGTGTTTTCCCACTTGGGTTGGCCCTGAGGCTCTGTGTTGGTCAGGTGTGTGTGTCTCTGTGTCTGTGTTTTCCCACTTGGGTTGGCCCTGAGGCATTGTGTTGGTCAGGTGTGTGTGTCTCTGTGTCTGTGTTTTCCCACTTGGGTTGGCCCTGAGGCACTGTGTTGGTCAGGTGTGTGAGTCTCTGTGTCTTTGTTTTCCCACTTGGGTTGGCCCTGAGGCACTGTGTTGGTCAGGTGTGTGTGTCTCTGTGTCTGTTTTCCCACTTGGGTTGGCCCTGAGGCTCTGTGTTGGTCAGGTGTGTGTGTCTGTGTTTTCCCACTTGGGTTGGCCCTGAGGCACTGTGTTGGTCAGGTGTGTGTGTCTCTGTGTCTGTGTTTTCCCACTTGGGTTGGCCCTGAGGCACTGTGTTGGTCAGGTGTGTGTGTCTCTGTGTCTGTGTTTTCCCACTTGGGTTGTCCCTGAGGCTCTGTGTTGGTCAGGTGTGTGTGTCTGTGTTTTCCCACTTGGGTTGGCCCTGAGACACTGTGTTGGTCAGGTGTGTGTGTCTCTGTGTCTGTGTTTTCCCACTTGGGTTGGCCCTGAGGCTCTGTGTTGGTCAGGTGTGTGTCTCTGTGTCTGTGTTTTCCCACTTGGGTTGGCCCTGAGGCACTGTGTTGGTCAGCTGTGTGTGTCTCTGTGTCTGTGTTTTCCCACTTGGGTTGTCCCTGAGGCTCTGTGTTGGTCAGGTGTGTGTGTGTCTGTGTTTTCCCACTTGGGTTGGCCCTGAGACACTGTGTTGGTCAGGTGTGTGTGTCTCTGTGTCTGTGTTTTCCCACTTGGGTTGGCCCTGAGGCTCTGTGTTGGTCAGGTGTGTGTGTCTGTGTTTTCCCACTTGGGTTGACCCTGAGGCACTGTGTTGGTCAGGTGTGTGTGTCTGTGTTTTCCCACTTGGGTTGGCCCTGAGACACTGTGTTGGTCAGGTGTGTGTGTCTCTGTGTCTGTGTTTTCCCACTTGTTGTTCTGTGTTGGTCAGGTGTGTGTGTCTGTGTTTTCCCACTTGGGTTGGCCCTGAGGCACTGTGTTGGTCAGGTGTGTGTCTCTGTGTCTGTGTTTTCCCACTTGGGTTGGCCCTGAGGCTCTGTGTTGGTCAGGTGTGTGTGTCTCTGTGTCTGTGTTTTCCCACTTGGGTTGGCCCTGAGGCACTGTGTTGGTCAGGTGTGTGTCTCTGTGTCTCTGTGTCTGTGTTTGGTCCAGGTGTGTTTTTTCCCACTTGGGTTGGCCCTGAGACACTGTGTTGGTCAGGTGTGTGTGTCTCTGTGTCTGTGTTTTCCCACTTGGGTTGGCCCTGAGGCTCTGTGTTGGTCAGGTGTGTGTGTCTCTGTGTCTGTGTTTTCCCACTTGGGTTGGCCCTGAGGCACTGTGTTGGTCAGGTGTGTGTGTCTCTGTGTCTGTGTTTTCCCACTTGGGTTGGCCCTGAGGCTCTGTGTTGGTCAGGTGTGTGTGTCTCTGTGTCTGTGTTTTCCCACTTGGGTTGGCCCTGAGGCACTGTGTTGGTCAGGTGTGTGTGTCTGTGTTTTGTGTTTTTGGCCCTGAGGCACTGTGTTGGTCAGGTGGCCTGTGTTTTCCCACTTGGGTTGGCCCTGAGACACTGTGTTGGTCAGGTGTGTGTGTCTCTGTGTCTGTGTTTTCCCACTTGGGTTGACCCTGAGGCTCTGTGTTGGTCAGGTGTGTGTGTCTCTGTGTCTGTGTTTTCCCACTTGGGTTGACCCTGAGGCTCTGTGTTGGTCAGGTGTGTGTGTCTCTGTGTCTGTGTTTTCCCACTTGGGTTGACCCTGAGGCACTGTGTTGGTCAGGTGTGTGTGTCTGTGTTTTCCCGCTTGGGTTGACCCTGAGGCTCTGTGTTGGTCAGGTGTGTGTGTCTCTGTGTCTGTGTTTTCCCACTTGGGTTGACCCTGAGGCACTGTGTTGGTCAGGTGTGTGTGTCTGTGTTTTCCCACTTGGGTTGGCCCTGAGGCACTGTGTTGGTCAGGTGTGTGTGTCTGTGTTTTCCCACTTGGGTTGGCCCTGAGGCACTGTGTTGGTCAGGTGTGTGTGTCTCTGTGTCTGTGTTTTCCCACTTGGGTTGGCCCTGAGGCACTGTGTTGGTCAGGTGTGTGTGTCTCTGTGTCTGTGTTTTCCCACTTGGGTTGACCCTGAGGCACTGTGTTGGTCAGGTGTGTGTGTCTGTGTTTTCCCACTTGGGTTGGCCCTGAGGCACTGTGTTGGTCAGGTGTGTGTGTCTCTGTGTCTGTGTTTTCCCACTTGGGTTGGCCCTGAGGCACTGTGTTGGTCAGGTGTGTGTGTCTGTGTTTTCCCACTTGGGTTGGGCCTGAGACACTGTGTTGGTCAGGTGTGTGTTGTCTCTGTGTCTGTGTTTTCCCACTTGGGTTGACCCTGAGGCTCTGTGTTGGTCAGGTGTGTGTGTCTCTGTGTCTGTGTTTTCCCACTTGGGTTGGCCCTGAGGCACTGTGTTGGTCAGGTGTGTGTGTCTCTGTGTCTGTGTTTTCCCACTTGGGTTGACCCTGAGGCACTGTGTTGGTCAGGTGTGTGTGTGTCTGTGTTTTCCCACTTGGGTTGGCCCTGACCCTGAGGCTCTGTGTTGGTCAGGTGTCTCTGTGTCTGTGTTTTCCCACTTGGGTTGGCCCTGAGGCACTGTGTTGGTCAGGTGTGTGTGTCTCTGTGTCTGTGTTTTCCCACTTGGGTTGGCCCTGAGGCACTGTGTTGGTCAGGTGTGTGTGTCTGTGTTTTCCCACTTGGGTTGGCCCTGAGGCACTGTGTTGGTCAGGTGTGTGTGTCTCTGTGTCTGTGTTTTCCCACTTGGGTTGACCCTGAGGCACTGTGTTGGTCAGGTGTGTGTGTCTGTGTTTTCCCACTTGGGTTGGCCCTGAGGCACTGTGTTGGTCAGGTGTGTGTGTCTGTGTTTTCCCACTTGGGTTGGCCCTGAGGCACTGTGTTGGTCAGGTGTGTGTGTCTCTGTGTCTGTGTTTTCCCACTTGGGTTGGCCCTGAGGCACTGTGTTGGTCAGGTGTGTGTGTCTCTGTGTCTGTGTTTTCCCACTTGGGTTGGCCCTGAGGCACTGTGTTGGTCAGGTGTGTGTGTCTCTGTGTCTGTGTTGGTCAGGTGTGTGTGTCTGTGTTTTCCCACTTGGGTTGGCCCTGAGACACTGTGTTGGTCAGGTGTGTGTGTCTCTGTGTCTGTGTTTTCCCACTTGGATTGACCCTGAGGCTCTGTGTTGGTCAGGTGTGTGTGTGTGTTGTGTTTTCCCACTTGGGTTGGCCCTGAGGCACTGTGTTGGTCAGGTGTGTGTGTCTCTGTGTCTGTGTTTTCCCACTTGGGTTGACCCTGAGGCTCTGTGTTGGTCAGGTGTGTGTGTCTCTGTGTCTGTGTTTTCCCACTTGGGTTGGCCCTGAGGCTCTGTGTTGGTCAGGTGTGTGTGTCTGTGTTTTCCCACTTGGGTTGACCCTGAGGCACTGTGCAGGTGTGTGTGTCTGTGTCTGTGTTTTCCCACTTGGGTTGGCCCTGAGGCTCTGTGTTGGTCAGGTGTGTGTGTCTGTGTTTTCCCACTTGGGTTGGCCCTGAGGCACTGTGTTGGTCAGGTGTGTGTGTGTCTGTGTTTTCCCACTTGGGTTGGCCCTGAGGCACTGTGTTGGTCAGGTGTGTGTGTCTCTGTGTCTGTGTTTTCCCACTTGGGTTGGCCCTGAGGCACTGTGTTGGTCAGGTGTGTGTGTCTGTGTTTTCCCACTTGGGTTGGCCCTGAGGCACTGTGTTGGTCAGGTGTGTGTGTCTGTGTTTTCCCACTTGGGTTGGCCCTGAGGCACTGTGTTGGTCAGGTGTGTGTGTCTCTGTGTCTGTGTTTTCCCACTTGGGTTGGCCCTGAGGCACTGTGTTGGTCAGGTGTGTGTGTCTGTGTTTTCCCACTTGGGTTGGCCCTGAGGCACTGTGTTGGTCAGGTGTGTGTGTCTGTGTTTTCCCACTTGGGTTGGCCCTGAGGCACTGTGTTGGTCAGGTGTGTGTGTCTCTGTGTCTGTGTTTTCCCACTTGGGTTGACCCTGAGGCTCTGTGTTGGTCAGGTGTGTGTGTCTCTGTGTCTGTGTTTTCCCACTTGGGTTGACCCTGAGGCACTGTGTTGGTCAGGTGTGTGTGTCTGTGTTTTCCCACTTGGGTTGGCCCTGAGGCACTGTGTTGGTCAGGTGTGTGTGTCTCTGTGTCTGTGTTTTCCCACTTGGGTTGGCCCTGAGGCTCTGTGTTGGTCAGGTGTGTGTGTCTCTGTGTCTGTGTTTTCCCACTTGGGTTGGCCCTGAGGCACTGTGTTGGTCAGGTGTGTGTGTCTCTGTGTCTGTGTTTTCCCACTTGGGTTGGCCCTGAGGCACTGTGTTGGTCAGGTGTGTGTGTCTCTGTGTCTGTGTTTTCCCACTTGGGTTGGCCCTGAGGCACTGTGTTGGTCAGGTGTGTGTGTCTCTGTGTCTGTGTTTTCCCACTTGGGTTGGAGGCCCTGAGGCCCTGAGGCTGTGTTGGTCAGGTGTGTGTGTCTCTGTGTCTGTGTTTTCCCACTTGGGTTGACCCTGAGGCACTGTGTTGGTCAGGTGTGTGTGTCTGTGTTTTCCTGAGAGGCTCTGTGTTGGTCAGGTGTGTGTGTCTCTGTGTCTGTGTTTTCCCACTTGGGTTGACCCTGAGGCTCTGTGTTGGTCAGGTGTGTGTGTGTCTGTGTTTTCCCACTTGGGTTGGCCCTGAGGCACTGTGTTGGTCAGGTGTGTGTGTCTGTGTTTTCCCACTTGGGTTGGCCCTGAGGCACTGTGTTGGTCAGGTGTGTGTGTCCTGTGTCTGTGTTTTCCCACTTGGGTTGGCCCTGAGGCACTGTGTTGGTCAGGTGTGTGTGTCTCTGTGTCTGTGTTTTCCCACTTGGGTTGGCCCTGAGGCTCTGTGTTGGTCAGGTGTGTGTCTCTGTGTCTGTGTTTTCCCACTTGGGTTGGCCCTGAGGCACTGTGTTGGTCAGGTGTGTGTGTCTCTGTGTCTGTGTTTTCCCACTTGGGTTGGCCCTGAGGCACTGTGTTGGTCAGGTGTGTGTGTCTGTGTTTTCCCACTTGGGTTGACCCTGAGGCACTGTGTTGGTCAGGTGTGTGTGTCTCTGTGTTTTCCCACTTGGGTCCCTGAGGCACTGTGTTGGTCAGGTGTGTGTGTCTGTGTTTTCCCACTTGGGTTGGCCCTGAGGCACTGTGTTGGTCAGGTGTGTGTGTCTCTGTGTCTGTGTTTTCCCACTTGGGTTGGCCCTGAGGCACTGTGTTGGTCAGGTGTGTGTCTCTGTGTCTGTGTTTTCCCACTTGGGTTGGCCCTGAGGCTCTGTGTTGGTCAGGTGTGTGTGTCTCTGTGTCTGTGTTTTCCCACTTGGGTTGGCCCTGAGGCACTGTGTTGGTCAGGTGTGTGTGTCTGTGTTTTCTGTGTCTGTGTTTTCCCACTTGGGTTGGCCCTGAGGCACTGTGTTGGTCAGGTGTGTGTGTCTGTGTTGTGTTTTCCCACTTGGGTTGGCCCTGAGGCACTGTGTTGGTCAGTGTGTGTGTCTCTGTGTCTTTGTTTTCCCACTTGGGTTGGCCCTGAGGCACTGTGTTGGTCAGGTGTGTGTGTGTCTGTGTTTTCCCACTTGGGTTGGCCCTGAGGCACTGTGTTGGTTTGTGTTTTCCCACTTGGGTTGGCCCTGAGGCACTGTGTTGGTCAGGTGTGTGTGTCTGTGTCTTGTTTTCCCACTTGGGTTGGCCCTGAGGCACTGTGTTGGTCAGGTGTGTGTGTCTCTGTGTCTGTGTTTTCCCACTTGGGTTGACCCTGAGGCACTGTGTTGGTCAGGTGTGTGTGTCTGTGTCTTTCCACTTGGGTTGGCCCTGAGACACTGTGTTGGTCAGGTGGCCTGTGTTTTCCCACTGTGTTGGTCAGGTGTGTGTGTCTCTGTGTCTGTGTTTTCCCACTTGGGTTGACCCTGAGGCACTGTGTTGGTCAGGTGTGTGTGTCTCTGTGTCTGTGTTTTCCCACTTGGGTTGGCCCTGAGGCACTGTGTTGGTCAGGTGTGTGTCTCTGTGTTTTCCCACTTGGGTTGGCCCTGAGGCACTGTGTTGGTCAGGTGTGTGTGTCTCTGTGTCTGTGTTTTCCCACTTGGGTTGGCCCTGAGGCTCTGTGTTGGTCAGGTGTGTGTGTCTGTGTTTTCCCACTTGGGTTGGCCCTGAGGCACTGTGTTGGTCAGGTGTGTGTGTCTCTGTGTCTGTGTTTTCCCACTTGGGTTGGCCCTGAGGCACTGTGTTGGTCAGGTGTGTGTGTCTCTGTGTCTGTGTTTTCCCACTTGGGTTGGCCCTGAGGCACTGTGTTGGTCAGGTGTGTGTGTCTGTGTTTTCCCACTTGGGTTGGCCCTGAGGCACTGTGTTGGTCAGGTGTGTGTGTCTCTGTGTCTGTGTTTTCCCACTTGGGTTGGCCCTGAGGCTCTGTGTTGGTCAGGTGTGTGTGTCTGTGTTTTCCCACTTGGGTTGACCCTGAGGCACTGTGTTGGTCAGGTGTGTGTGTCTCTGTGTCTGTGTTTTCCCACTTGGGTTGGCCCTGAGGCACTGTGTTGGTCAGGTGTGTGTGTCTCTGTGTCTGTGTTTTCCCACTTGGGTTGGCCCTGAGGCTCTGTGTTGGTCAGGTGTGTGTGTCTCTGTGTCTGTGTTTTCCCACTTGGGTTGGCCCTGAGGCACTGTGTTGGTCAGGTGTGTGTGTCTCTGTGTCTGTGTTTTCCCACTTGGGTTGGCCCTGAGGCACTGTGTTGGTCAGGTGTGTGTGTCTCTGTGTCTGTGTTTTCCCACTTGGGTTGGCCCTGAGGCTCTGTGTTGGTCAGGTGTGTGTGTCTCTGTGTCTGTGTTTTCCCACTTGGGTTGGCCCTGAGGCTCTGTGTTGGTCAGGTGTGTGTGTCTCTGTGTCTGTGTTTTCCCACTTGGGTTGACCCTGAGGCACTGTGTTGGTCAGGTGTGTGTGTCTGTGTTTTCTCGCTTGGGTTGACCCTGAGGCTCTGTGTTGGTCAGGTGTGTGTGTCTCTGTGTCTGTGTTTTCCCACTTGGGTTGACCCTGAGGCACTGTGTTGGTCAGGTGTGTGTGTCTGTGTTTTCCCACTTGGGTTGGCCCTGAGGCACTGTGTTGGTCAGGTGTGTGTGTCTGTGTTTTCCCACTTGGGTTGGCCCTGAGGCACTGTGTTGGTCAGGTGTGTGTGTCTGTGTCTGTGTTTTCCCACTTGGGTTGGCCCTGAGGCACTGTGTTGGTCAGGTGTGTGTGTCTCTGTGTCTGTGTTTTCCCACTTGGGTTGGCCCTGAGGCTCTGTGTTGGTCAGGTGTGTGTGTCTGTGTTTTCCCACTTGGGTTGGCCCTGAGGCACTGTGTTGGTCAGGTGTGTGTGTCTCTGTGTCTGTGTTTTCCCACTTGGGTTGGCCCTGAGGCACTGTGTTGGTCAGGTGTGTGTGTCTCTGTGTCTGTGTTTTCCCACTTGGGTTGGCCCTGAGGCACTGTGTTGGTCAGGTGTGTGTGTCTGTGTTTTCCCACTTGGGTTGGCCCTGAGGCACTGTGTTGGTCAGGTGTGTGTGTCTCTGTGTCTGTGTTTTCCCACTTGGGTTGACCCTGAGGCTCTGTGTTGGTCAGGTGTGTGTGTCTGTGTTTTCCCAGGTTGGCCCTGAGACACTGTGTTGGTCAGGTGTGTGTGTCTCTGTGTTTTTTTCCCACTTGGGTTGGCCCTGAGGCTCTGTGTTGGTCAGGTGTGTGTGTCTCTGTGTCTGTGTTTTCCCACTTGGGTTGGCCCTGAGGCACTGTGTTGGTCAGGTGTGTGTCTGTGTGTCTGTGTTTTCCCACTTGGGTTGGCCCTGAGGCACTGTGTTGGTCAGGTGTGTGTGTCTCTGTGTCTGTGTTTTCCCACTTGGGTTGACCCTGAGGCACTGTGTTGGTCAGGTGTGTGTGTCTCTGTGTTTTCCCACTTGGGTTGACCCTGAGGCACTGTGTTGGTCAGGTGTGTGTGTCTGTGTTTTCCCACTTGGGTTGGCCCTGAGGCACTGTGTTGGTCAGGTGTGTGTGTCTGTGTTTTCCCACTTGGGTTGGCCCTGAGGCACTGTGTTGGTCAGGTGTGTGTGTCTCTGTGTCTGTGTTTTCCCACTTGGGTTGGCCCTGAGGCACTGTGTTGGTCAGGTGTGTGTGTCTCTGTGTCTGTGTTTTCCCACTTGGGTTGACCCTGAGGCTCTGTGTTGGTCAGGTGTGTGTGTCTCTGTGTCTGTGTTTTCCCACTTGGGTTGACCCTGAGGCACTGTGTTGGTCAGGTGTGTGTGTGTTGTGTTTTCCCAGGTTGTGAGGCACTGTGTTGGTCAGGTGTGTGTGTCTGTGTTTTCCCACTTGGGTTGGCCCTGAGGCACTGTGTTGGTCAGGTGTGTGTGTCTGTGTTTTCCCACTTGGGTTGGCCCTGAGGCTCTGTGTTGGTCAGGTGTGTGTGTCTCTGTGTCTGTGTTTTCCCACTTGGGTTGGCCCTGAGGCACTGTGTTGGTCAGGTGTGTGTGTCTCTGTGTCTGTGTTTTCCCACTTGGGTTGGCCCTGAGGCTCTGTGTTGGTCAGGTGTGTGTGTCTGTGTTTTCCCACTTGGGTTGGCCCTGAGGCACTGTGTTGGTCAGGTGTGTGTGTCTGTGTTTTCCCACTTGGGTTGGCCCTGAGGCACTGTGTTGGTCAGGTGTGTGTGTCTCTGTGTCTGTGTTTTCCCACTTGGGTTGGCCCTGAGGCACTGTGTTGGTCAGGTGTGTGTGTCTCTGTTTTCCCACTTGGGTTGACCCTGAGGCACTGTGTTGGTGTGTTTTCCCCCACTTGGGTTGGCCCTGAGGCACTGTGTTGGTCAGGTGTGTGTGTCTGTGTCTGTGTTTTCCCACTTGGGTTGACCCTGAGGCTCTGTGTTGGTCAGGTGTGTGTGTCTCTGTGTTTTCCCACTTGTGACCCTGAGGCACTGTGTTGGTCAGGTGTGTGTTGTGTTTTCCCACTTGGGTTGGCCCTGAGGCACTGTGTTGGTCAGGTGTGTGTGTCTCTGTGTCTGTGTTTTCCCACTTGGGTTGGCCCTGAGGCACTGTGTTGGTCAGGTGTGTGTGTCTCTGTGTCTGTGTTTTCCCACTTGGGTTGGCCCTGAGGCACTGTGTTGGTCAGGTGTGTGTGTCTCTGTGTCTGTGTTTTCCCACTTGGGTTGGCCCTGAGGCTCTGTGTTGGTCAGGTGTGTGTGTCTCTGTGTCTGTGTTTTCCCACTTGGGTTGGCCCTGAGGCCCTGTGTTGGTCAGGTGTGTGTGTCTGTGTTTTCCCACTTGGGTTGGCCCTGAGGCTCTGTGTTTCAGGTGTGTGTGTCTCTGTGTTTTCCCACTTGGGTTGACCCTGAGGCACTGTGTTGGTCAGGTGTGTGTCTCTGTGTCTGTTTTCCCACTTGGGTTGGCCCTGAGGCACTGTGTTGGTCAGGTGTGTGTGTCTCTGTGTCTGTGTTTTCCCACTTGGGTGAGGCCTGTGTTGGTCAGGCTCTGTGTTGGTCAGGCACTGTGTGTCAGGTGTGTGTGTCTGTGTTTTCCCACTTGGGTTGGCCCTGAGGCACTGTGTTGGTCAGGTGTGTGTGTCTCTGTGTCTGTGTTTTCCCACTTGGGTTGGCCCTGTGTTGGTCAGGCACTGTGTTGGTCAGGTGTGTGTGTCTGTGTGTCTGTGTCTGTGTTTTCCCACTTGGGTTGGCCCTGAGGCTCTGTGTTGGTCAGGTGTGTGTGTCTGTGTCTGTGTTTTCCCACTTGGGTTGGCCCTGAGGCACTGTGTTGGTCAGGTGTGTGTGTCTCTGTGTCTGTGTTTTCCCACTTGGGTTGGCCCTGAGGCACTGTGTTGGTCAGGTGTGTGTGTCTGTGTGTTTTCCCACTTGGGTTGGCCCTGAGGCACTGTGTTGGTCAGGTGTGTGTGTCTCTGTGTCTGTGTTTTCCCACTTGGGTTGGCCCTGAGGCACTGTGTTGGTCAGGTGTGTGTGTCTGTGTTTTCCCACTTGGGTTGGCCCTGAGGCACTGTGTTGGTCAGGTGTGTGTGTCTCTGTGTCTGTGTTTTCCCACTTGGGTTGGCCCTGAGGCACTGTGTTGGTCAGGTGTGTGTGTCTGTGTCTGTGTTTTCCCACTTGGTTGGCCCTGAGGCACTGTGTTGGTCAGGTGTGTGTGTCTCTGTGTCTGTGTTTTCCCACTTGGGTTGGCCCTGAGGCACTGTGTTGGTCAGGTGTGTGTCTGTGTTGGTTGGCAGGCACTGTGTGGTCAGGTGTGTGTCTCTGTGTCTGTGTTTTCCCACTTGGGTTGGCCCTGAGGCTCTGTGTTGGTCAGGTGTGTGTGTCTCTGTGTCTGTGTTTTCCCACTTGGGTTGGCCCTGAGGCACTGTGTTGGTCAGGTGTGTGTGTCTCTGTGTCTGTGTTTTCCCCACTTGGGTTGGCCCTGAGGCACTGTGTTGGTCAGGTGTGTGTGTCTGTGTTTTCCCACTTGGGTTGGCCCTGAGGCACTGTGTTGGTCAGGTGTGTGTGTGTCTGTGTCTGTGTTTTCCCACTTGGGTTGGCCCTGAGGCACTGTGTTGGTCAGGTGTGTGTGTCTGTGTTTTCCCACTGTGTCTGTGTTTTCCCACTTGGGTTGGCCCTGAGGCACTGTGTTGGTCAGGTGTGTGTGTCTCTGTGTCTGTGTTTTCCCACTTGGGTTGGCCCTGAGGCTCTGTGTTGGTCAGGTGTGTGTGTCTCTGTTTTTTTCCCACTTGGGTTGGCCCTGAGGCACTGTGTTGGTCAGGTGTGTGTGTCTCTGTGTCTGTGTTTTCCCACTTGGGTTGGCCCTGAGGCACTGTGTTGGTCAGGTGTGTGTGTCTCTGTGTCTGTGTTTTCCCACTTGGGTTGGCCCTGAGGCTCTGTGTTGGTCAGGTGTGTGTGTCTCTGTGTTTTCCCACTTGGGTTGGCCCTGAGGCACTGTGTGGTCAGGTGTGTGTGTCTGTGTTTTCCCACTTGGGTTGGCCCTGAGGCACTGTGTTGGTCAGGTGTGTGTGTCTCTGTGTCTGTGTTTTCCCACTTGGGTTGGCCCTGAGGCACTGTGTTGGTCAGGTGTGTGTGTCTCTGTGTCTGTGTTTTCCCACTTGGGTTGGCCCTGAGGCACTGTGTTGGTCAGGTGTGTGTGTCTGTGTTTTTCCCACTTGGGTTGGCCCTGAGGCACTGTGTTGGTCAGGTGTGTGTGTCTCTGTGTCTGTGTTTTCCCACTTGGGTTGGCCCTGAGGCACTGTGTTGGTCAGGTGTGTGTGTCTCTGTGTCTGTTTTCCCACTTGGGTTGGCCCTGAGGCTCTGTGTTGGTCAGGTGTGTGTGTCTGTGTGTTTCCCCACTTGGGTTGGCCCTGAGGCACTGTGTTGGTCAGGTGTGTGTGTCTCTGTGTCTGTGTTTTCCCACTTGGGTTGGCCCTGAGGCTCTGTGTTGGTCAGGTGTGTGTGTCTCTGGGTCTGTGTGTTGGTCAGGTTTTGTCTCTGTGTCTGTGTTTTCCCACTTGGGTTGGCCCTGAGGCACTGTGTTGGTCAGGTGTGTGTCTCTGTGTCTGTGTTTTCCCACTTGGGTTGGCCCTGAGGCACTGTGTTGGTCAGGTGTGTGTCTCTGTGTCTGTGTTTTCCCACTTGGGTTGGCCCTGAGGCACTGTGTTGGTCAGGTGTGTGTGTCTCTGTGTCTGTGTTTTCCCACTTGGGTTGGCCCTGAGGCACTGTGTTGGTCAGGTGTGTGTGTCTCTGTGTCTGTGTTTTCCCACTTGGGTTGGCCCTGAGGCTCTGTGTTGGTCAGGTGTGTGTGTCTCTGTGTCTGTGTTTTCCCACTTGTTGTGAGGCTGTGTTGGTCAGGTCCTGTGTCTGTGTTTTCCCACTTGGGTTGGCCCTGAGGCACTGTGTTGGTCAGGTGTGTGTGTCTCTGTGTCTGTGTTTTCCCACTTGGGTTGACCCTGAGGCACTGTGTTGGTCAGGTGTGTGTCTGTGTTTTCCCACTTGGGTTGGCCCTGAGGCACTGTGTTGGTCAGGTGTGTGTGTCTGTGTTTTCCCACTTGGGTTGGCCCTGAGGCACTGTGTTGGTCAGGTGTGTGTGTCTCTGTGTCTGTGTTTTCCCACTTGGGTTGGCCCTGAGGCACTGTGTTGGTCAGGTGTGTGTGTCTCTGTGTCTGTGTTTTCCCACTTGGGTTGGCCCTGAGGCACTGTGTTGGTCAGGTGTGTGTGTCTGTGTTGTGTCTGTGTTTTCCCACTTGGGTTGGCCCTGAGGCACTGTGTTGGTCAGGTGTGTGTGTCTCTGTGTCTTGTTTTCCCACTTGGGTTGGCCCTGAGGCACTGTGTTGGTCAGGTGTGTGTGTGTCTGTGTTTTCCCACTTGGGTTGGCCCTGAGGCACTGTGTTGGTCAGGTGTGTGTGTCTGTGTTTTCCCACTTGGGTTGGCCCTGAGGCACTGTGTTGGTCAGGTGTGTGTGTCTCTGTGTTTTTTTCCCACTTGGGTTGGCCCTGAGGCACTGTGTTGGTCAGGTGTGTGTGTCTCTGTGTCTGTGTTTTCCCACTTGGGTTGGCCCTGAGGCTCTGTGTTGGTCAGGTGTGTGTGTCTCTGTGTGTGTTGGCCCTGAGGCACTGTCTGTGTTTTCCCCCACTTGGGTTGACCCTGAGGCACTGTGTTGGTCAGGTGTGTGTGTCTGTGTTTTCCCACTTGGGTTGACCCTGAGGCTCTGTGTTGGTCAGGTGTGTCTGTGTCTGTGTTTCCCACTTGGGTTGACCCTGAGGCACTGTGTTGGTCAGGTGTGTGTCTGTGTTTTCCCACTTGGGTTGGCCCTGAGGCACTGTGTTGGTCAGGTGTGTGTGTCTCTGTGTCTGTGTTTTCCCACTTGGGTTGGCCCTGAGGCACTGTGTTGGTCAGGTGTGTGTGTCTCTGTGTCTGTGTTTTCCCACTTGGGTTGGCCCTGAGGCTCTGTGTTGGTCAGGTGTGTGTGTCTGTGTTTTCCCACTTGGGTTGGCCCTGAGGCACTGTGTTGGTCAGGTGTGTGTGTCTCTGTGTCTGTGTTTTCCCACTTGGGTTGGCCCTGAGGCACTGTGTTGGTCAGGTGTGTGTGTCTCTGTGTCTGTGTTTTCCCACTTGGGTTGGCCCTGAGGCTCTGTGTTGGTCAGGTGTGTGTGTGTCTGTGTTTTCCCACTTGGGTTGGCCCTGAGGCACTGTGTTGGTCAGGTGTGTGTGTCTCTGTGTCTGTGTTTTCCCACTTGGGTTGGCCCTGAGGCTCTGTGTTGGTCAGGTGTGTGTGTGTCTGTGTTTTCCCACTTGGGTTGACCCTGAGGCACTGTGTTGGTCAGGTGTGTGTGTCTCTGTGTCTGTGTTTTCCCACTTGGGTTGGCCCTGAGGCACTGTGTTGGTCAGGTGTGTGTGTCTCTGTTCTGTGTTTTCCCACTTGGGTTGGCCCTGAGGCACTGTGTTGGTCAGGTGTGTGTGTCTCTGTGTTTGTTTTCCCACTTGGGTTGGCCCTGAGGCACTGTGTTGGTCAGGTGTGTGTGTCTGTGTTTTCCCACTTGGGTTGGCCCTGAGGCACTGTGTTGGTCAGGTGTGTGTGTCTCTGTGTCTGTGTTTTCCCACTTGGGGCCCTGAGGCACTGTGTTGGTCAGGTGTGTGTGTCTCTGTGTCTGTGTTTTCCCACTTGGGTTGGCCCTGAGGCACTGTGTTGGTCAGGTGTGTGTGTCTCTGTGTCTTGTTTTCCCACTTGGGTTGGCCCTGAGGC
Organism: Oncorhynchus nerka; assembly: GCF_034236695.1. Taxonomy (NCBI): domain Eukaryota; kingdom Metazoa; phylum Chordata; class Actinopteri; order Salmoniformes; family Salmonidae; genus Oncorhynchus; species Oncorhynchus nerka. Next base: position 47,625,009 of record NC_088399.1, read on the forward strand.
TCTGTGTTGGTCAGGTGTGTGTGTCTCTGTGTCTGTGTTTTCCCAGGCCCTGAGGCTGTGTTGGTCAGGTGTGTGTGTCTGTGTTTTCCCACTTGGGTTGGCCCTGAGGCCCTGTGTTGGTCAGGTGTGTGTGTCTCTGTGTCTTTGTTTTCCCACTTGGGTTGGCCCTGAGGCACTGTGTTGGTCAGGTGTGTGTGTCTCTGTGTCTGTGTTTTCCCACTTGGGTTGGCCCTGAGGCTCTGTGTTGGTCAGGTGTGTGTCTGTGTTTTCCCACTTGTCCCTGAGGCACTGTGTTGGTCAGGTGTGTGTTCTGTGTTTTCCCACTTGGGTTGGCCCTGAGGCACTGTGTTGGTCAGGTGTGTGTGTCTCTGTGTCTGTGTTTTCCCACTTGGGTTGGCCCTGAGGCACTGTGTTGGTCAGGTGTGTGTGTCTCTGTGTCTTTTTTCCCACTTGGGTTGGCCCTGAGGCACTGTGTTGGTCAGGTGTGTGTGTCTCTGTGTCTGTGTTTTCCCACTTGGGTTGGCCCTGAGGCACTGTGTTGGTCAGGTGTGTGTGTCTCTGTGTCTGTGTTTTCCCACTTGGGTTGGCCCTGAGGCACTGTGTTGGTCAGGTGTGTGTGTCTCTGTGTCTGTGTTTTCCCACTTGGGTTGTCCCTGAGGCTCTGTGTTGGTCAGGTGTGTGTGTGTCTGTGTTTTCCCACTTGGGTTGGCCCTGAGACACTGTGTTGGTCAGGTGTGTGTGTCTCTGTGTCTGTGTTTTCCCACTTGGGTTGGCCCTGAGGCTCTGTGTTGGTCAGGTGTGTGTGTCTGTGTTTTCCCACTTGGGTTGGCCCTGAGGCACTGTGTTGGTCAGGTGTGTGTGTCTGTGTCTGTGTTTTCCCACTTGGGTTGGCCCTGAGGCACTGTGTTGGTCAGGTGTGTGTGTCTCTGTGTCTGTGTTTTCCCACTTGGGTTGGCCCTGAGGCACTGTGTTGGTCAGGTGTGTGTGTCTCTGTGTCTGTGTTTTCCCACTTGGGTTGGCCCTGAGGCACTGTGTTGGTCAGGTGTGTGTGTCTCTGTGTCTGTGTTTTCCCACTTGGGTTGGCCCTGAGGCACTGTGTTGGTCAGGTGTGTGTGTCTGTGTTTTCCCACTTGGGTTGGCCCTGAGGCACTGTGTTGGTCAGGTGTGTGTGTCTCTGTGTCTGTGTTTTCCCACTTGGGTTGGCCCTGAGGCACTGTGTTGGTCAGGTGTGTGTGTCTGTGTCTGTGTTTTCCCACTTGGGTTGGCCCTGAGGCACTGTGTTGGTCAGGTGTGTGTGTCTGTGTCTGTGTTTTCCCACTTGGGTTGGCCCTGAGGCACTGTGTTGGTCAGGTGTGTGTGTGTCTGTGTTTTCCCACTTGGGTTGGCCCTGAGGCCCTGTGTTGGCAGGTGTGTGTGTCTGTGTTGGTCAGGTGTGTGTGTCTCTGTGTTTGTGTTTTCCCACTTGGGTTGGCCCTGAGGCACTGTGTTGGTCAGGTGTGTGTGTCTCTGTGTTTGTTTTCCCACTTGGGTTGGCCCTGAGGCACTGTGTTGGTCAGGTGTGTGTGTCTGTGTTTTCCCACTTGGGTTGGCCCTGAGGCACTGTGTTGGTCAGGTGTGTGTGTCTCTGTGTCTGTGTTTTCCCACTTGGGTTGGCCCTGAGGCTCTGTGTTGGTCAGGTGTGTGTGTCTCTGTGTCTGTGTTTTCCCACTTGGGTTGGCCCTGAGGCACTGTGTTGGTCAGGTGTGTGTGTCTGTGTTTTTTTCCACTTGGGTTGGCCCTGAGGCACTGTGTTGGTCAGGTGTGTGTGTCTGTGTCTGTGTTTTCCCGCTTGGGTTGACCCTGAGGCTCTGTGTTGGTCAGGTGTGTGTGTCTGTGTTTTCCCACTTGGGTTGGCCCTGAGGCACTGTGTTGGTCAGGTGTGTGTGTCTCTGTGTCTGTGTTTTCCCACTTGGGTTGGCCCTGAGGCACTGTGTTGGTCAGGTGTGTGTGTCTCTGTGTCTGTGTTTTCCCACTTGGGTTGACCCTGAGGCACTGTGTTGGTCAGGTGTGTGTGTCTCTGTGTCTGTGTTTTCCCACTTGTGTTTTCCCACTTGGGGTCAGGTTGGCCCTGAGGCACTGTGTTGGTCAGGTGTGTGTGTCTCTGTTTTCCCACTTGGGTTGACCCTGAGGCACTGTGTTGGTCAGGTGTGTGTGTCTGTGTTTTCCCACTTGGGTGGCCCTGAGGCTCTGTGTTGGTCAGGTGTGTGTGTCTCTGTGTCTGTGTTTTCCCACTTGGGTTGACCCTGAGGCTCTGTGTTGGTCAGGTGTGTGTGTCTCTGTGTCTGTGTTTTCCCACTTGGGTTGGCCCTGAGGCACTGTGTTGGTCAGGTGTGTGTGTCTGTGTTTTCCCACTTGGGTTGGCCCTGAGGCACTGTGTTGGTCAGGTGTGTGTGTCTCTGTGTCTGTGTTTTCCCACTTGGGTTGACCCTGAGGCACTGTGTTGGTCAGGTGTGTGTGTCTGTGTTTTCCCACTTGGGTTGGCCCTGAGGCACTGTGTTGGTCAGGTGTGTGTGTCTGTGTTTTCCCACTTGGGTTGGCCCTGAGGCACTGTGTTGGTCAGGTGTGTGTGTCTCTGTGTCTGTGTTTTCCCACTTGGGTTGGCCCTGAGGCTCTGTGTTGGTCAGGTGTGTGTGTCTGTGTTGGTCCCACTTGGGTGTGTGTTGGTCAGGTGTGTGTCTGTGTTTTCCCACTTGGGTTGGCCCTGAGGCACTGTGTTGGTCAGGTGTGTGTGTCTCTGTGTCTGTGTTTTCCCACTTGGGTTGGCCCTGAGGCACTGTGTTGGTCAGGTGTGTGTGTCTGTGTTTTCCCACTTGGGTTGGCCTGAGGCACTGTGTTGGTCAGGTGTGTGTGTCTCTGTGTCTGTTTTTCCCACTTGGGTTGACCCTGAGGCTCTGTGTTGGTCAGGTGTGTGTGTCTCTGTGTCTGTGTTTTCCCACTTGGGTTGGCCCTGAGGCTCTGTGTTGGTCAGGTGTGTGTGTCTGTGTTTTCCCACTTGGGTTGACCCTGAGGCACTGTGTTGGTCAGGTGCGTGTGTCTGTGTTTTCCCACTTGGGTTGGCCCTGAGGCTCTGTGTTGGTCAGGTGTGTGTGTCTGTGTTTTCCCACTTGGGAGGCACTGTGTTGGTCAGGTGTGTGTGTCCCCCTGAGGCACTGTGTTGGTCAGGTGTGTGTGTCTCTGTGTCTGTGTTTTCCCACTTGGGTTGGCCCTGAGGCACTGTGTTGGTCAGGTGTGTGTGTCTGTGTTTTTTTCCCACTTGGGTTGACCCTGAGGCACTGTGTTGGTCAGGTGTGTGTGTCTGTGTTTTCCCACTTGGGTGTCTGAGGCACTGTGTTGGTCAGGTGTGTCTGTGTTTTCCCACTTGGGTTGGCCCTGAGGCACTGTGTTGGTCAGGTGTGTGTGTCTCTGTGTCTGTGTTTTCCCACTTGGGTTGGCCCTGAGGCACTGTGTTGGTCAGGTGTGTGTGTCTCTGTGTCTGTGTTTTCCCACTTGGGTTGACCCTGAGGCTCTGTGTTGGTCAGGTGTGTGTGTCTCTGTGTTTGTTTTCCCACTTGGGTTGACCCTGTGTTGTGTGTGTCTGTGTTTTCCCACTTGGGTTGGCCCTGAGGCACTGTGTTGGTCAGGTGTGTGTGTCTCTGTTTTCCCACTTGGGTTGGCCCTGAGGCACTGTGTTGGTCAGGTGTGTGTGTCTCTGTGTCTGTGTTTTCCCACTTGGGTTGGCCCTGAGGCACTGTGTTGGTCAGGTGTGTGTGTCTCTGTGTCTGTGTTTTCCCACTTGGGTTGGCCCTGAGGCTCTGTGTTGGTCAGGTGTGTGTGTCTCTGTGTCTGTGTTTTCCCACTTGGGTTGGCCCTGAGGCACTGTGTTGGTCAGGTGTGTGTGTCTGTGTTTTCCCACTTGGGTTGGCCCTGAGGCACTGTGTTGGTCAGGTGGTCAGGTGTGTGTGTCTCAGGTGTGTGTGTTTGTTTTCCCACTTGGGTTGACCCTGAGGCACTGTGTTGGTCAGGTGTGTGTGTCTCTGTGTCTTTTTTCCCACTTGGGTTGGCCCTGAGGCACTGTGTTGGTCAGGTGTGTGTGTCTCTGTGTCTGTGTTTTCCCACTTGGGTTGGCCCTGAGGCACTGTGTTGGTCAGGTGTGTGTGTCTCTGTTTTCCCACTTGGGTTGACCCTGAGGCACTGTGTTGGTCAGGTGTGTGTGTCTGTGTTTTCCCACTTGGGTTGGCCCTGAGGCACTGTGTTGGTCAGGTGTGTGTGTGTCTGTGTTTTCCCACTTGGGTTGGCCCTGAGGCACTGTGTTGGTCAGGTGTGTGTGTCTCTGTGTCTGTGTTTTCCCACTTGGGTTGGCCCCTGAGGCACTGTGTTGGTCAGGTGTGTGTGTGTTTTCCCACTTGGGTTGGCCCTGAGGCACTGTGTTGGTCAGGTGTGTGTGTCTCTGTGTTTTCCCACTTGGGTTGGCCCTGAGGCACTGTGTTGGTCAGGTGTGTGTGTCTGTGTTTTCCCACTTGGGTTGGCCCTGAGGCACTGTGTTGGTCAGGTGTGTGTGTCTGTGTTTTTTTCCCACTTGGGTTGGCCCTGAGGCTCTGTGTTGGTCAGGTGTGTGTGTCTCTGTGTCTGTGTTTTCCCACTTGGGTTGACCCTGAGGCTCTGTGTTGGTCAGGTGTGTGTGTCTCTGTGTCTTTTTTCCCACTTGGGTTGACCCTGAGGCACTGTGGGTTGTGTGTGTCTGTGTTTTCCCACCCCTGAGGCTCTGTGTTGGTCAGGTGTGTGTGTCTCTGTGTCTGTGTTTTCCCACTTGGGTTGGCCCTGAGGCACTGTGTTGGTCAGGTGTGTGTGTCTGTGTTTTCCCACTTGGGTTGGCCCTGAGGCTCTGTGTTGGTCAGGTGTGTGTGTCTCTGTGTCTATGTTTTCCCACTTGGGTTGGCCCTGAGGCACTGTGTTGGTCAGGTGTGTGTGTCTCTGTGTCTGTGTTTTCCCACTTGGGTTGGCCCTGAGGCACTGTGTTGGTCAGGTGTGTGTGTCTCTGTGTCTGTGTTTTCCCACTTGGGTTGGCCCTGAGGCACTGTGTTGGTCAGGTGTGTGTGTCTCTGTGTCTGTGTTTTCCCACTTGGGTTGGCCCTGAGGCTCTGTGTTGGTCAGGTGTGTGTGTCTGTGTTTTCCCACTTGGGTTGACCCTGAGGCTCTGTGTTGGTCAGGTGTGTGTGTCTCTGTGTCTGTGTTTTCCCACTTGGGTTGACCCTGAGGCACTGTGTTGGTCAGGTGTGTGTGTCTGTGTTTTCCCGCTTGGGTTGACCCTGAGGGTCTGTGTTGGTCAGGTGTGTGTGTCTCTGTGTTTTCCCACTTGGGTTGACCCTGAGGCACTGTGTTGGTCAGGTGTGTGTGTCTGTGTTTTCCCACTTGGGTTGGCCCTGAGGCCCTGTGTTGGTCAGGTGTGTGTGTCTCTGTGTCTTTGTTTTCCCACTTGGGTTGGCCCTGAGGCACTGTGTTGGTCAGGTGTGTGTGTCTCTGTGTCTGTGTTTTCCCACTTGGGTTGGCCCTGAGGCTCTGTGTTGGTCAGGTGTGTGTGTCTGTGTTTTCCCACTTGGGTTGACCCTGAGGCACTGTGTTGGTCAGGTGTGTGTGTCTGTGTTTTCCCACTTGGGTTGTGAGGCACTGTGTTGGTCAGGTTGTGTGTCTCTGTGTTTTCCCACTTGGGTTGACCCTGAGGCACTGTGTTGGTCAGGTGTGTGTGTCTGTGTTTTCCCACTTGGGTTGGCCCTGAGGCACTGTGTTGGTCAGGTGTGTGTGTCTCTGTGTCTGTGTTTTCCCACTTGGGTTGGCCCTGAGGCACTGTGTTGGTCAGGTGTGTGTGTCTGTGTTTTCCCACTTGGGTTGGCCCTGAGGCACTGTGTTGGTCAGGTGTGTGTGTCTCTGTGTTTTTTTCCCACTTGGGTTGGCCCTGAGGCACTGTGTTGGTCAGGTGTGTGTGTCTGTGTTTTCCCACTTGGGTTGGCCCTGAGGCACTGTGTTGGTCAGGTGTGTGTGTCTCTGTGTTGTTTTTCCACTTGGGTTGGCCCTGAGGCACTGTGTTGGTCACTGTGTTGTGTTTTCCCAGGGTTGGCCCTGAGGCACTGTGTTGGTCAGGTGTGTGTGTCTCTGTGTGTTTTCCCACTTGGGTTGGCCCTGAGGCACTGTGTTGGTCTGTGTGTGTGTCTGTGTTTTCCCACTTGGGTTGGCCCTGAGGCACTGTGTTGGTCAGGTGTGTGTGTCTGTGTTTTTTTCCCACTTGGGTTGGCCCTGAGGCACTGTGTTGGTCAGGTGTGTGTGTCTCTGTGTCTGTGTTTTCCCACTTGGGTTGACCCTGAGGCACTGTGTTGGTCAGGTGTGTGTGTCTCAGGTGTGTTTTTTCCCACTTGGGTTGGCCCTGAGGCACTGTGTTGGTCAGGTGTGTGTGTCTGTGTTTTCCCACTTGGGTTGGCCCTGAGGCACTGTGTTGGTCAGGTGTGTGTGTCTCTGTGTCTGTGTTTTCCCACTTGGGTTGGCCCTGAGGCTCTGTGTTGGTCAGGTGTGTGTGTCTGTGTTTTCCCACTTGGGTTGGCCCTGAGGCTCTGTGTTGGTCAGGTGTGTGTGTCTCTGTGTCTGTGTTTTCCCACTTGGGTTGACCCTGAGGCACTGTGTTGGTCAGGTGTGTGTGTCTGTGTTTTCCCGCTTGGGTTGACCCTGAGGCTCTGTGTTGGTCAGGTGTGTGTGTCTCTGTGTTTTCCCACTTGGGTTGACCCTGAGGCACTGTGTTGGTTGTGTGTGTCTGTGTTTTCCCACCCCTGAGGCACTGTGTTGGTCAGGTGCGTGTGTCTGTGTTTTCCCACTTGGGTTGGCCCTGAGGCTCTGTGTTGGTCAAGTGTGTGTGTGTCTGTGTTTTCCCACTTGGGTTGACCCTGAGGCACTGTGTTGGTCAGTTGTGTGTGTCTGTGTTTTCCCACTTGGGTTGGCCCTGAGGCACTGTGTTGGTCAGGTGTGTGTGTCTGTGTTTTCCCACTTGGGTTGGCCCTGAGGCACTGTGTTGGTCAGGTGTGTGTCTCTGTGTCTGTGTTTTCCCACTTGGGTTGGCCCTGAGGCACTGTGTTGGTCAGGTGTGTGTGTCTCTGTGTCTGTGTTTTCCCACTTGGGTTGGCCCTGAGGCACTGTGTTGGTCAGGTGTGTGTTGGCCCTGAGGCTGTGTTGGTCAGGTGTGTGTGTGTCTGTGTTTTCCCACTTGGGTTGGCCCTGAGGCACTGTGTTGGTCAGGTGTGTGTGTCTCTGTGTCTGTGTTTTCCCACTTGGGTTGGCCCTGAGGCACTGTGTTGGTCAGGTGTGTGTGTCTCTGTGTCTGTGTTTTCCCACTTGGGTTGGCCCTGAGGCTCTGTGTTGGTCAGGTGTGTGTGTCTGTGTTTTCCCACTTGGTTGGCCCTGAGGCTGTGTTGGTCAGGTGTGTGTGTCTCTGTGTCTGTGTTTTCCCACTTGGGTTGACCCTGAGGCACTGTGTTGGTCAGGTGTGTGTGTCTGTGTTTTCCCGCTTGGGTTGACCCTGAGGCTCTGTGTTGGTCAGGTGTGTGTGTCTCTGTGTTTTCCCACTTGGGTTGACCCTGAGGCACTGTGTTGGTCAGGTGTGTGTGTCTGTGTTTTCCCACTTGGGTTGGCCCTGAGGCACTGTGTTGGTCAGGTGTGTGTGTCTCTGTGTCTGTGTTTTCCCACTTGGGTTGGCCCTGAGGCACTGTGTTGGTCAGGTGTGTGTGTCTGTGTTTTCCCACTCCCTGTGTCTGTGTTTTCCCACTTGGGTTGGCCCTGAGGCACTGTGTTGGTCAGGTGTGTGTGTCTGTGTTTTCCCACTTGGGTTGGCCCTGAGGCACTGTGTTGGTCAGGTGTGTGTGTCTCTGTGTCTGTGTTTTCCCACTTGGGTTGGCCCTGAGGCACTGTGTTGGTCAGGTGTGTGTGTCTGTGTTTTCCCTTGGGGGCCCTGAGGCTCTGTGTTGGTCAGGTGTGTGTGTCTCTGTGTCTGTGTTTTCCCACTTGGGTTGACCCTGAGGCACTGTGTTGGTCAGGTGTGTGTGTCTGTGTTTTCCAGCTTGGGTTGACCCTGAGGCTCTGTGTTGGTCAGGTGTGTGTGTCTGTGTTTTCCCACTTGGGTTGACCCTGAGGCACTGTGTTGGTCAGGTGTGTGTGTCTGTGTTTTCCCACTTGGGTTGGCCCTGAGGCACTGTGTTGGTCAGGTGTGTGTGTCTCTGTGTCTGTGTTTTCCCACTTGGGTTGGCCCTGAGGCTCTGTGTTGGTCAGGTGTGTGTGTCTGTGTTTTCCCACTTGGGTTGGCCCTGAGGCACTGTGTTGGTCAGTGTGTCTCTGTGTCTGTGTTTTCCCACTTGGGTTGGCCCTGAGGCACTGTGTTGGTCAGGTGTGTGTGTCTGTGTTTTCCCACTTGGGTTGGCCCTGAGGCACTGTGTTGGTCAGGTGTGTGTGTCTGTGTTTTCCCACTTGGGTTGGCCCTGAGGCACTGTGTTGGTCAGGTGTGTGTGTCTGTGTTTTCCCACCCCTGAGGCACTGTGTTGGTCAGGTGTGTGTGTCTCTGTGTCTGTGTTTTCCCACTTGGGTTGGCCCTGAGGCACTGTGTTGGTCAGGTGTGTGTGTCTCTGTGTCTGTGTTTTCCCACTTGGGTTGGCCCTGAGGCACTGTGTTGGTCAGGTGTGTGTGTCTGTGTTTTTTCCCACTTGGGTTGACCCTGAGGCACTGTGTTGGTCAGGTGTGTGTCTCTGTGTCTGTGTTTTCCCACTTGGGTTGGCCCTGAGGCACTGTGTTGGTCAGGTGTGTGTGTCTGTGTTTTTCCCACTTGGGTTGACCCTGAGGCTCTGTGTTGGTCAGGTGTGTGTGTCTGTGTTTTCCCAGGTTGGCCCTGAGGCACTGTGTTGGTCAGGTGTGTGTGTCTGTGTTTTCCCACTTGGGTTGGCCCTGAGGCACTGTGTTGGTCAGGTGTGTGTGTCTCTGTGTCTGTGTTTTCCCACTTGGGTTGGCCCTGAGGCACTGTGTTGGTCAGGTGTGTGTGTCTGTGTTTTCCCACTTGGTCAGGCACTGTGTTGTGTCTCTGTGTTTGTTTTCCCACTTGGGTTGGCCCTGAGGCTCTGTGTTGGTCAGGTGTGTGTGTCTCTGTGTCTGTGTTTTCCCACTTGGGTTGGCCCTGAGGCTCTGTGTTGGTCAGGTGTGTGTGTCTCTGTCTGTGTTTTCCCACTTGGGTTAACCCTGAGGCACTGTGTTGGTCAGGTGTGTGTGTCTGTGTTTTCCCACTTGGGTTGACCCTGAGGCTCTCAGGTGTGTTGTCTCTGTGTTTTCCCACTTGGGTTGACCCTGAGGCACTGTGTTGGTCAGGTGTGTGTGTCTGTGTTTTCCCACTTGGGTTGGCCCTGAGGCACTGTGTTGGTCAGGTGTGTGTGTCTCTGTGTCTGTGTTTTCCCACTTGGGTTGGCCCTGAGGCTCTGTGTTGGTCAGGTGTGTGTGTGTCTGTGTTTTCCCACTTGGGTTGACCCTGAGGCACTGTGTTGGTCAGGTGTGTGTGTCTGTGTTTTCCCACTTGGGTTGGCCCTGAGGCACTGTGTTGGTCAGGTGTGTGTGTGTCTGTGTTTTCCCACTTGGGTTGGCCCTGAGGCTCTGTGTTGGTCAGGTGTGTGTGTCTCTGTGTCTGTGTTTTCCCACTTGGGTTGGCCCTGAGGCACTGTGTTGGTCAGGTGTGTGTGTCTCTGTGTCTGTGTTGGTCAGGTGTGTGTGTCTGTGTTTTCCCACTTGGGTTGGCCCTGAGGCACTGTGTTGGTCAGGTGTGTGTGTCTGTGTTTTCCCACTTGGGTTGGCCCTGAGGCACTGTGTTGGTCAGGTGTGTGTGTCTCTGTGTCTGTGTTTTCCCACTTGGGTTGACCCTGGAGGCACTGTGTTGGTCAGGTGTGTGTCTGTCTGTGTTTTCCCACTTGGCTCTGTGTTGGTCAGGTGTGTGTGTCTGTGTCTGTGTTTTCCCACTTGGGTTGGCCCTGAGGCACTGTGTTGGTCAGGTGTGTGTGTCTGTGTTTTCCCACTTTTCCCACTCTGTGGGTTGGCCCTGAGGCACTGTGTTGGTCAGGTGTGTGTGTCTGTGTTTTCCCACTTGGGTTGGCCCTGAGGCACTGTGTTGGTCAGGTGTGTGTGTCTCTGTGTCTGTGTTTTCCCACTTGGGTTGGCCCTGAGGCACTGTGTTGGTCAGGTGTGTGTGTGTCTGTGTTTTCCCACTTGGGTTGGCCCTGAGGCACTGTGTTGGTCAGGTGTGTGTGTCTGTGTTTTTTTCCCACTTGGGTTGGCCCTGAGGCTCTGTGTTGGTCAGTGTGTGTGTGTCTGTGTTTTCCCACTTGGGTTGACTGTGTGTTGGTCTGTGTTTTCCCACTTGGGTTGGCCCTGAGGCACTGTGTTGGTCTGTGTGTGTCTGTGTTTTCCCACTTGGGTTGGCCCTGAGGCACTGTGTTGGTCAGGTGTGTGTGTCTGTGTCTGTTTTTCCCACTTGGGTTGACCCTGAGGCTCTGTGTTGGTCAGGTGTGTGTGTCTGTGTTTTCCCACTTGGGTTGGCCCTGAGGCACTGTGTTGGTCAGGTGTGTGTGTCTCTGTGTCTGTGTTTTCCCTGTGTTTTCCCACTTGGGTTGGCCCTGAGGCACTGTGTTGGTCAGGTGTGTGTGTCTCTGTGTCTGTGTTTTCCCACTTGGGTTGACCCTGAGGCACTGTGTTGGTCAGGTGTGTGTGTCTGTGTTTTCCCACTTGGGTTGGCCCTGAGGCCCTGTGTTGGTCAGGTGTGTGTGTCTCTGTGTCTTTGTTTTCCCACTTGGGTTGGCCCTGAGGCACTGTGTTGGTCAGGTGTGTGTGTCTGTGTTTTCCCACTGTGTCTGTGTTGGTCAGGTTTTCTGTGTTTTCCCACTTGGGTTGGCCCTGAGGCTCTGTGTTGGTCAGGTGTGTGTGTCTGTGTTTTCCCACTTGGGTTGGCCCTGAGGCACTGTGTTGGTCAGGTGTGTGTGTCTCTGTGTCTGTGTTTTCCCACTTGGGTTGGCCCTGAGGCACTGTGTTGGTCAGGTGTGTGTGTCTCTGTTTTCCCACTTGGGTTGACCCTGAGGCACTGTGTTGGTCAGGTGTGTGTGTCTGTGTTTTCCCACTTGGGTTGGCCCTGAGGCTCTGTGTTGGTCAGGTGTGTGTGTCTGTGTCTGTGTTTTCCCACTTGGGTTGACCCTGAGGCACTGTGTTGGTCAGGTGTGTGTGTCTCTGTGTCTGTGTTTTCCCACTTGGGTTGGCCCTGAGGCACTGTGTTGGTCAGGTGTGTGTGTCTGTGTTTTCCCACTTGGGTTGGCCCTGAGGCTCTGTGTTGGTCAGGTGTGTGTGTCTCTGTGTCTGTGTTTTCCCACTTGGGTTGACCCTGAGGCACTGTGTTGGTCTGTGTTTTCCCACTTGTGTGTGTTGGTCAGGGTGTGTCTGTGTTTTCCCACTTGGGTTGGCCCTGAGGCACTGTGTTGGTCAGGTGTGTGTTTTCCCACTTGGGTTGGCCCTGAGGCACTGTGTTGGTCAGGTGTGTTTTCCCACTTGGGTTGGCCCTGAGGCACTGTGTTGGTCAGGTGTGTGTGTCTCTGTGTCTGTGTTTTCCCACTTGGGTTGACCCTGAGGCACTGTGTTGGTCAGGTGTGTGTGTCTGTGTTTTCCCACTTGGGTTGGCCCTGAGGCACTGTGTTGGTCAGGTGTGTGTGTCTGTGTTTTCCCACTTGGGTTGGCCCTGAGGCACTGTGTTGGTCAGGTGTGTGTGTCTGTGTTTTCCCACTTGGGTTGGCCCTGAGGCACTGTGTTGGTCAGGTGTGTGTGTCTCTGTGTCTGTTTTTCCCACTTGGGTTGCCCTGAGGCTCTGTGTTGGTCAGGTGTGTGTGTCTGTGTTTTCCCACTTGGGTTGGCCCTGAGGCACTGTGTTGGTCAGGTGTGTGTGTCACTTGGGTTGGCCCTGAGGCTGTGTTGGTCAGTGTGTGTGTCTGTGTTTTCCCACTTGGGTTGGCCCTGAGGCACTGTGTTGGTCAGTTGTGTGTGTCTGTGTTTTCCCACTTGGGTTGGCCCTGAGGCACTGTGTTGGTCAGGTGTGTGTGTCTGTGTTTTCCCACTTGGGTTGGCCCTGAGGCTCTGTGTTGGTCAGGTGTGTGTGTCTCTGTGTCTGTGTTTTCCCACTTGGGTTGACCCTGAGGCACTGTGTTGGTCAGGTGTGTGTGTCTCTGTGTCTGTGTTTTCCCACTTGGGTTGGCCCTGAGGCACTGTGTTGGTCAGGTGTGTGTCTCTGTGTTTTCCCACTTGGGTTGGCCCTGAGGCACTGTGTTGGTCAGGTGTGTGTGTCTCTGTGTCTGAGTTTTCCCGCTTGGGTTGACCCTGAGGCTCTGTGTTGGTCAGGTGTGTGTGTCTCTGTTTTCCCAGGCCCTGAGGCTGTGTTGGTCAGGTGTGTGTGTCTGTGTTTTCCCACTTGGGTTGGCCCTGAGGCTCTGTGTTGGTCAGGTGTGTGTGTCTGTGTTTTCCCACTTGGGTTGGCCCTGAGGCACTGTGTTGGTCAGGTGTGTGTCTCTGTCTGTGTTTTCCCACTTGGGTTGGCCCTGAGGCTCTGTGTTGGTCAGGTGTGTGTGTCTGTGTTTTCCCACTTGGGTTGGCCCTGAGGCTCTGTGTTGGTCAGGTGTGTGTGTCTGTGTTTCCCACTTGGGTTGGCCCTGAGGCACTGTGTTGGTCAGGTGTGTGTGTGTCTGTGTTTTCCCACTTGGGTTGGCCCTGAGGCTCTGTGTTGGTCAGGTGTGTGTGTCTCTGTGTCTGTGTTTTCCCACTTGGGTTGGCCCTGAGGCACTGTGTTGGTCAGGTGTGGTGTGTCTGTGTTTTCCACTTGGGTTGACCCTGAGGCTCTGTGTTGGTCAGGTGTGTGTGTTCTGTGTTTTCCCACTTGGGTTGGCCCTGAGGCACTGCAGGTGTGTGTGTCTGTGTTTTCCCACTTGGGTTGGCCCTGAGGCACTGTGTTGGTCAGGTGTGTGTCTCTGTGTCTGTGTTTTCCCACTTGGGTTGGCCCTGAGGCACTGTGTTGGTCAGGTGTGTGTGTCTGTGTTTTCCCACTTGGGTTGGCCCTGAGGCACTGTGTTGGTCAGGTGTGTGTGTCTGTGTTTTCCCACTTGGGTTGGCCCTGAGGCACTGTGTTGGTCAGGTGTGTGTGTCTCTGTTTGTCCCACTTGGGTTGACCCTGAGGCACTGTGTTGGTCAGGTGTGTGTGTCTCTGTGTCTGTGTTTTCCTGTGTTTTCCCACTTGGGTTGGCCCTGAGGCACTGTGTTGGTCAGGTGTGTGTGTCTGTGTCTGTGTTTTCCCACTTGGGTTGGCCCTGAGGCTCTGTGTTGGTCTGTGTGTCTGTGTTTTCCCACTTGGGTTGACCCTGTGTGTGGTCAGGTGTGTGTGTCTGTGTTTTCCCACTTCTGGCCCTGAGGCACTGTGTTGGTCAGGTGTGTGTGCTTTTTCCCACTGTTGGTCAGGTGTGTGTGTGTCTCTGTGTCTTTGTTTTCCCACTTGGGGTGTGTGTGTCCCTGTGTTTTCCCACTTGGGTTGAGGGCACTGTGTTGGTCAGGTGTGTGTGTCTGTGTTTTCCCACTTGGGTTGGCCCTGAGGCACTGTGTTGGTCAGGTGTGTGTGTCTCTGTGTTTTTTCCCACTTGGGTTGGCCCTGAGGCACTGTGTTGGTCAGGTGTGTGTGTGTCTGTGTTTTCCCACTTGGTGTTGGTCAGGTGTTGTCTGTGTTTTCCACTTGGGTTGGCCCTGAGGCTCTGTGTTGGTCAGGTGTGTGTGTCTGTGTTTGTTTTCCCACTTGGGTTGGCCCTGAGGCACTGTGTTGGTCAGGTGTGTGTGTCTGTGTTTTTGTGTGTCCCACTTGGGTTGGCCCTGAGGCACTGTGTTGGTCAGGTGTGTGTGTGTCTGTGTTTTCCCACTTGGGTTGGCCCTGAGGCCTGAGGCACTGTGTTGGTCAGGTGTGTCTGTGTTTTCCCACTTGGGTGTGTTGTGTTGGTCAGGTGTGTGTCTCCCCACTTGGGTTGGCCCTGAGGCACTGTGTTGGTCAGGTGTGTGTGTCTGTGTTTTCCCACTTGGGTTGGCCCTGAGGCACTGTGTTGGTCAGGTGTGTGTGTCTCTGTGTCTGTGTTTTCCCACTTGGGTTCCCTGAGGCTCTGTGTTGGTCAGGTGTGTGTGTGTCTGTGTTTTCCCACTGAGGCACTGTGTTGGTCAGGTGTGTGTGTCTCTGTGTTTTCCCACTTGGGTTGGCCCTGAGGCTCTGTGTTGGTCAGGTGTGTGTGTCTGTGTTTTCCCACTTGGGTCCCTGAGGCACTGTGGGTCAGGTGTGTGTTGGTCAGGTGTGTGTCTGTGTTTTCCCACTTGGGTTGGCCCTGTGGCAGGTGTGTGTCTCTGTGTCTGGTTTTCACTTGGGTGTGTGTGTTGGTCTGTGTGTGTCTGTGTTTTCCACTTGGGTTGGCCCTGAGGCACTGTGTTGGTCAGGTGTGTGTGTCTCTGTGTCTGTGTTTTCCCACTTGGGTTGACCCTGAGGCACTGTGTTGGTCAGGTGTGTGTGTCTGTGTTTTCCCACTTGGGTTGACCCTGAGGCTCTGTGTTGGTCAGGTGTGTGTGTCTCTGTGTCTTTTTTCCCACTTGGGTTGGCCCTGAGGCACTGTGTTGGTCAGGTGTGTGTGTGTTTTCCCACTTGGGTTGTGTCTGTGTTGGTCAGGTGTGTGTGTCTGTGTTTTCCCACTTGGGTTGGCCCTGAGGCACTGTGTTGGTCAGGTGTGTGTGTCTGTGTTTTCCCACTTGGGTTGGCCCTGAGGCACTGTGTTGGTCAGGTGTGTGTGTCTCTGTGTCTGTGTTTCCCACTTGGGTTGACCCTGAGGCACTGTGTTGGTCAGGTGTGTGTGTCTGTGTTTTCCCACTTGGGTTGGCCCTGAGGCACTGTGTTGGTCAGGTGTGTTGTCAGTGTGTCTGTGTTTTCCCACTTGGGTTGGCCCTGAGGCTCTGTGTTGGTCAGGTGTGTGTGTCTGTGTTTTCCCACTTGGGTTGGCCCTGAGGCACTGTGTTGGTCAGGTGTGTGTCTCTGTGTTTTCCCACTTGGGTTGGCCCTGAGGCACTGTGTTGGTCAGGTGTGTGTGTCTGTGTTTTCCCACTTGGGTTGACCCTGAGGCACTGTGTTGGTCAGGTGTGTGTGTCTGTGTTTTCCCACTTGGGTTGGCCCTGAGACACTGTGTTGGTCAGGTGTGTGTGTCTCTGTGTCTGTGTTTTCCCACTTGGGTTGACCCTGAGGCTCTCTGTTGGTCAGGTGTGTGTGTCTCTGTGTCTGTGTTTTCCCAATTGGGTTGACCCTGAGGCTCTGTGTTGGTCAGGTGTGTGTGTCTGTGTTTTCCCGCTTGGGTTGACCCTGAGGCTCTGTGTTGGTCAGGTGTGTGTGTCTGTGTTTTCCCACTTGGGTTGGCCCTGAGGCACTGTGTTGGTCAGGTGTGTGTGTCTGTGTCTGTTCCCACTTGGGTTGGCCCTGAGGCACTGTGTTGGTCAGGTGTGTGTGTCTGTGTCTTTTTTCCACTTGGGTTGACCCTGAGGCTCTGTGTTGGTCAGGTGTGTGTGTCTCTGTGTCTGTGTTTTCCCACTTGGGTTGGCCCTGAGGCTCTGTGTTGGTCAGGTGTGTGTGTCTGTGTTTTCCCACTTGGGTTGACCCTGAGGCTCTGTGTTGGTCAGGTGTGTGTGTCTCTGTGTCTGTGTTTTCCCCCTTGGGTTGGCCCTGAGGCACTGTGTTGGTCAGGTGTGTGTGTCTCTGTGTCTGTGTTTTCCCGCTTGGGTTGACCCTGAGGCTCTGTGTTGGTCAGGTGTGTGTGTCTCTGTTTTCCCACTTGGGTTGGCCCTGAGGCACTTTGTTGGTCAGGTGTGTGTGTCTGTGTTTTCCCACTTGGGTTGGCCCTGAGGCACTGTGTTGGTCAGGTGTGTGTGTCTCTGTGTCTGTGTTTTCCCACTTGGGTTGGCCCTGAGGCACTGTGTTGGTCAGGTGTGTGTGTCTATGTGTCTGTGTTTTCCCACTTGGGTTGGCCCTGAGGCACTGTGTTGGTCAGGTGTGTGTGTCTGTGTTTTCCCACTTGGGTTGGCCCTGAGGCTCTGTGTTGGTCAGGTGTGTGTGTCTGTGTTTTCCCACTTGGGTTGGCCCTGAGGCACTGTGTTGGTCAGGTGTGTGTGTCTCTGTGTTTTCCCGCTTGGGTTGACCCTGAGGGTCTGTGTTGGTCAGGTGTGTGTGTCTCTGTGTTTTCCCACTTGGGTTGACCCTGAGGCACTGTGTTGGTCAGGTGTGTGTGTCTGTGTTTTCCCACTTGGGTTGGCCCTGAGGCCCTGTGTTGGTCAGGTGTGTGTGTCTCTGTGTCTGTGTTTTCCTTGGGTTGGCCCAGGCACTGTGTTGGTCAGGTGTGTGTGTCTGTGTTTTCCCACTGGGTTGGCCCTGAGGCACTGTGTTGGTCAGGTGTGTGTGTCTCTGTGTCTTGTTTTCCCACTTGGGTTGGCCCTGAGGCACTGTGTTGGTCAGGTGTGTGTCTGTGTTTTCCCACTTGGGTTGACCCTGAGGCACTGTGTTGGTCAGGTGTGTCTCTGTGTCTGTGTTTTCCCACTTGGGTTGGCCCTGAGGCTCTGTGTTGGTCAGGTGTGTGTCTGTGTTTTCCCACTTGGGTTGACCCTGAGGCTCTGTGTTGGTCAGGTGTGTGTGTCTGTGTTTTCCCACTTGGGTTGGCCCTGAGGCACTGTGTTGGTCAGTCCTGTGTTTTCCCACTTGGGTTGGCCCTGAGGCACTGTGTTGGTCAGGTGTGTGTGTCTCTGTGTTTTTTCCACTTGGGTTGACCCTGAGGCACTGTGTTGGTCAGGTGTGTGTGTCTGTGTTTTCTGTGTTTTCCACTTGGGTTGGCCCTGAGGCACTGTGTTGGTCAGGTGTGTGTGTCTGTGTTTTCCCACTTGGGTTGGCCCTGAGGCACTGTGTTGGTCAGGTGTGTGTGTCTGTGTTTTCTGTGTGAGGCTCTGTGTTGGTCAGGTTTGTGTCCCACTTGGGTTGACCCTGAGGCACTGTGTTGGTCAGGTGTGTGTGTCTGTGTTTTCCCACTTGGGTTGGCCCTGAGGCACTGTGTTGGTCAGGTGTGTGTGTGTGTCTGTGTTTTCCCACTTGGGTTGGCCCTGAGGCTCTGTGTTGGTCAGGTGTGTGTGTCTGTGTTTTCCCACTTGGGTTGGCCCTGAGGCACTGTGTTGGTCAGGTGTGTGTCTGTGTTTTCCCACTTGGGTTGGCCCTGAGGCACTGTGTTGGTCAGGTGTGTGTGTCTGTGTTTTCCCACTTGGGTTGGCCCTGAGGCACTGTGTTGGTCAGGTGTGTGTGTCTGTGTTTTCCCACTTGGGTTGACCCTGAGGCACTGTGTTGGTCAGGTGTGTGTGTCTCTGTGTTGGTTGGCTGTGTTGGTCAGGTGTGTGTGTG
Organism: Oncorhynchus nerka; assembly: GCF_034236695.1. Classification (NCBI taxonomy): domain Eukaryota; kingdom Metazoa; phylum Chordata; class Actinopteri; order Salmoniformes; family Salmonidae; genus Oncorhynchus; species Oncorhynchus nerka. The sequence goes on from NC_088399.1 coordinate 47,642,551, forward strand.
TGTTTTCCCACTTGGGTTGGCCCTGAGGCACTGTGTTGGTCAGGTGTGTGTGTCTGTGTTTTCCCACTTGGGTTGAGGCCCTGAGGTCACTGTGTTGGTCAGGTGTGTGTGTCTCTGTGTCTGTGTTTTCCCACTTGGGTTGACCCTGAGGCTCTGTGTTGGTCAGGTGTGTGTCTGTGTCTGTGTTTTCCCACTTGGGTTGACCCTGAGGCACTGTGTTGGTCAGGTGCGTGTGTCTGTGTTTTCCCACTTGGGTTGGCCCTGAGGCTCTGTGTTGGTCAAGTGTGTGTGTGTCTGTGTTTTCCCACTTGGGTTGACCCTGAGGCACTGTGTTGGTCAGTTGTGTGTGTGTCTGTGTTTTCCCACTTGGGTTGGCCCTGAGGCACTGTGTTGGTCAGGTGTGTGTGTCTCTGTGTCTGTGTTTTCCCACTTGGGTTGGCCCTGAGGCACTGTGTTGGTCAGGTGTGTGTGTCTCTGTGTCTGTGTTTTCCCACTTGGGTTGACCCTGAGGCACTGTGTTGGTCAGGTGTGTGTGTCTGTGTTTTCCCACTTGGGTTGGCCCTGAGGCACTGTGTTGGTCAGGTGTGTGTGTCTCTGTGTCTGTGTTTTCCCCTGAGGCTCTTGTTGGTCAGGTGTGGCTCTGTGTTGGTCAGGTGTTGGTCAGGTGTGTGTGTCTGTGTTTTCCCACTTGGGTTGGCCCTGAGGCACTGTGTTGGTCAGGTGTGTGTGTCTGTGTTTTCCCACTTGGGTTGGCCCTGAGGCACTGTGTTGGTCAGGTGTGTGTGTCTCTGTGTCTGTGTTTTCCCACTTGGGTTGGCCCTGAGGCACTGTGTTGGTCAGGTGTGTGTGTCTGTGTTTTTTCCCACTTGGGTTGGCCCTGAGGCACTGTGTTGGTCAGGTGTGTGTGTCTCTGTGTTTTCCCACTTGGGTTGGCCCTGAGGCACTGTGTTGGTCAGGTGTGTGTGTCTCTGTGTTTTCCCACTTGGGTTGGCCCTGAGGCACTGTGTTGGTCAGGTGTGTGTGTCTCTGTTTTCCCACTTGGGTTGACCCTGAGGCACTGTGTTGGTCAGGTGTGTGTGTCTGTGTTTTCCCACTTGGGTTGGCCCTGAGGCTCTGTGTTGGTCAGGTGTGTGTGTCTCTGTGTCTGTGTTTTCCCACTTGGGTTGGCCCTGAGGCACTGTGTTGGTCAGGTGTGTGTGTCTGTGTTTTCCCACTTGGGTTGGCCCTGAGGCACTGTGTTGGTCAGGTGTGTGTGTCTGTGTTTTCCCACTTGTTGGCCCTGAGGCTCTGTGTTGGTCAGGTGTGTGTGTCTGTGTTTTCCCGCTTGGGTTGACCCTGAGGCTCTGTGTTGGTCAGGTGTGTGTGTCTCTGTGTTTTCCCACTTGGGTTGACCCTGAGGCACTGTGTTGGTCAGGTGTGTGTGTCTGTGTTTTCCCACTTGGGTTGGCCCTGAGGCTCTGTGTTGGTCAGGTGTGTGTGTCTGTGTTTTCCCACTTGGGTTGGCCCTGAGGCACTGTGTTGGTCAGGTGTGTGTGTCTCTGTGTCTTGTTTTCCCACTGGGTTGGCCCTGAGGCTCTGTGTTGGTCAGGTGTGTGTGTCTGTGTTTTCCCACTTGGGTTGACCCTGAGGCTCTGTGTTGGTCAGGTGTGTGTGTCTGTGTTTTCCCACTTGGGTTGGCCCTGAGGCACTGTGTTGGTCAGGTGTGTGTGTCTCTGTGTCTGTGTTTTCCCACTTGGGTTGGCCCTGAGGCACTGTGTTGGTCAGGTGTGTGTGTCTGTGTTTTTTTCACTTGGGTTGGCCCTGAGGCACTGTGTTGGTCAGGTGTGTGTCTCTGTGTTTTCCCACTTGGGTTGGCCCTGAGGCTCTGTGTTGGTCAGGTGTGTGTGTCTCTGTGTCTGTGTTTTCCCACTTGGGTTGGCCCTGAGGCACTGTGTTGGTCAGGTGTGTGTGTCTGTGTTTTCCCCACTTGGGTTGGCCCTGAGGCACTGTGTTGGTCAGGTGTGTGTGTCTCTGTGTCTGTGTTTTCCCACTTGGGTTGGCCCTGAGGCACTGTGTTGGTCAGGTGTGTGTGTCTGTGTTTTCCCACTTGGGTTGGCCCTGAGGCACTGTGTTGGTCAGGTGTGTGTGTCTGTGTTTTCCCACTTGGGTTGGCCCTGAGGCACTGTGTTGGTCAGGTGTGTGTGTCTCTGTGTTTTTTTCCCACTTGGGTTGACCCTGAGGCACTGTGTTGGTCAGGTGTGTGTGTCTGTGTTTTCCCACTTGGGTTGGCCCTGAGGCACTGTGTTGGTCAGGTGTGTGTGTGTGTCTGTGTTTTCCCACTTGGGTTGGCCCTGAGGCACTGTGTTGGTCAGGTGTGTGTGTGTGTGTGTCTGTGTTTTCCCACTTGGGTTGGCCCTGAGGCACTGTGTTGGTCAGGTGTGTGTGTCTGTGTTTTCCCACTTGGGTTGGCCCTGAGGCACTGTGTTGGTCAGGTGTGTGTGTCTGTGTTTTCCCACTTGGGTTGACCCTGAGGCTCTGTGTTGGTCAGGTGTGTGTGTCTGTGTTTTCCCACTTGGGTTGACCCTGAGGCACTGTGTTGGTCAGGTGCGTGTGTCTGTGTTTTCCCACTTGGGTTGGCCCTGAGGCTCTGTGTTGGTCAGGTGTGTGTGTCTGTGTCTTTTTTCCCACTTGGGTTGGCCCTGAGGCTCTGTGTTGGTCAGGTGTGTGTGTCTGTGTTTTCCCACTTGGGTTGACCCTGAGGCACTGTGTTGGTCAGGTGCGTGTGTCTGTGTTTTCCCACTTGGGTTGGCCCTGAGGCTCTGTGTTGGTCAGGTGTGTGTGTCTGTGTTTTCCGACTTGGGTTGACCCTGAGGCACTGTGTTGGTCAGTTGTGTGTGTCTGTGTTTTCCCACTTGGGTTGACCCTGAGGCTCTGTGTTGGTCAGGTGTGTGTGTCTGTGTTTTCCCGCTTGGGTTGACCCTGAGGCTCTGTGTTGGTCAGGTGTGTCTATGTGTCTGTGTTTTCCCACTTGGGTTGGCCCTGAGGCACTGTGTTGGTCAGGTGTGTGTGTCTATGTGTCTGTGTTTTCCCACTTGGGTTGGCCCTGAGGCTCTGTGTTGGTCAGGTGTGTGTGTCTCTGTGTCTATGTTTTCCCACTTGGGTTGGCCCTGAGGCTCTGTGTTGGTCAGGTGTGTGTGTCTCTGTGTCTGTGTTTTCCCACTTGGGTTGGCCCTGAGGCACTGTGTTGGTCAGGTGTGTGTGTCTGTGTTTTCCCACTTGGGTTGGCCCTGAGGCTCTGTGTTGGTCAGGTGTGTGTGTCTCTGTGTCTGTGTTTTCCCACTTGGGTTGGCCCTGAGGCACTGTGTTGGTCAGGTGTGTGTGTCTCTGTGTCTGTGTTTTCCCACTTGGGTTGACCCTGAGGCTCTGTGTTGGTCAGGTGTGTGTGTCTGTTTTCCCACTTGGGTTGGCCCTGAGGCACTGTGTTGGTCAGGTGTGTGTGTCTGTGTTTTCCCACTTGGGTTGGCCCTGAGGCACTGTGTTGGTCAGGTGTGTGTGTCTCTGTGTCTGTGTTTTCCCACTTGGGTTGGCCCTGAGGCACTGTGTTGGTCAGGTGTGTGTGTCTGTGTTTTCCCACTTGGGTTGGCCCTGAGGCACTGTGTTGGTCAGGTGTGTGTGTCTCTGTGTCTGTGTTTTCCCACTTGGGTTGGCCCTGAGGCTCTGTGTTGGTCAGGTGTGTGTGTCTGTGTTTTCCCACTTGGGTTGACCCTGAGGCACTGTGTTGGTCAGGTGTGTGTGTCTGTGTTTTCCCACTTGGGTTGGCCCTGAGGCTCTGTGTTGGTCAGGTGTGTGTGTCTCTGTGTTTTCCCACTTGGGTTGACCCTGAGGCACTG